>NC_056741.1:1692118488-1692136702 GCF_019279795.1 Protopterus annectens
GAGCATGTCAAAGCGCTGAGCTGAGTGGGCAGTGTAAGGCAGACTGAGCATGTGGGAGTGTGTTGGTAGATTTGTAACACTGTTTGCGCTAGTGTGTGCATGTTTTAACCCAAATAGGCAGATCCGGAACCGTGTAAGCATGTGTGCACGCGTGTAAGCCACTGTGAGCGCATTTCTGCTGGTATGCACGCTGCTCCCCCCTGAGGAAACAGAAAGGAAAAAGGAAGCAACAGAATTATTAGGAAGCTAGCAGGGAATACTGCTGGAGCTAGCAGGTGAAAACAATTAGAAGCAGGAAATTACACAGGCAGAATAGTAGCCCAGCCCAGCACTTAAAACTCTGCAAACAGCAGTGCAGGATGTTTCTCTCAAGAGACACTGCAAGACAGGAGTAAGCTATTAGAAGTGAAAACTGAAAAAGCTGAACTCAGAGCAGAAATGTTAGGGGCTGCCATAGCTGTCATAATGAGACATAGGCGACTTGCTGAGGGTGGTGACAATGCAGATGGTGCCAGACAACCCACAGTGAGGAGACGGAGAAGAGTGTACAGGCCCAGGGTCACCAACCATGGGTTAAATGAGCTGGAGATAGTAGAGCGCTATAGCGTGGACAGAGAGCTCCTGCAGCAAATAGTCGAGCTGTGCAGGCCACGCCTCATACACAGAACCAACAGAGGGGAACCCATCCCAGTGGAAACCAAGGTATGTGTTGGCCTAAGAATACTAGCAACAGGTACCTTCCAGAGACCAACTGGTGATATGATGGGGATATCACAGGCATCAGCCTCCAGGGTACTGCACCAGTTCCTGGATGCCATGTCAGCACATGTCGGTGATCATGTATATTTCCCCAATGCCCGTGAGGTATTGGCCAGCAATATGCATCTCTTCCAGCAAATAGCGGAATACCCTGAGGTAGTGGGTGCAATAGACTACACGCACATACGCATCAAAGCACCAGCCGGTGAGTGGGGTAGGGCCTACATTAACCGCAAGGGCTTCCCCTCCATAAACTGCCAGGTCATGTGTGATGCCCAGGGCATAATAATGAATGTGTGTGCTGGCTGCCCTGGGAGCTACCATGATTCCCACATCTGGCATTTGACGCAGCTGTACCAGACATTTGCCAATGGGGACATCCCACACGGACACCTAGTGGGGGATGCAGGTAATGCACTGGAGCCGTGGCTAATGACACCCATCAGAAACGCACACACACCTGAACAGGAATGCCATAATGAGGCACATGCACAAACACGTAATGTAATAGAACGTGTGTTTGGGCTGCTCAAGTCACGGTTCCGGTGTCTGGACACATTTGGTGGAGCCTTGCAGTACTCACCAACTACATGTACCCAAATTGTCATGGTATGTGCTATGCTACATAATATGATCTTGCGAAAACAGCTGCAGCAGGACCAGCATAGGGCTGGGCCAAACAGCCCCCCACCATTGCCAAGGCCATCTCAGGCAGAGTGTGACTCGGAGGAGGAACAACCTGAGCCTGCCCCAGTAGGCAGAAGGAGGCGTGCCCAGTATGCCCTGGCCTTGGCAAAGAGGCAACGCATAGCACATACACTGGCTCAGTAGGAACCCTAGGAATGATACCCCCTCTGACTCACTCAAATAATAACAGGGATGCCTAAAATGACATGACCTGCTCACAAACATGTACAGGGAGTGTAATATGTGCATCTGACAAAGGCATCCCTGCAGCACCACCTGAGACATGAATGCCATGTGTTAAGTAATGTAACACCATGTACTATATGCACACCTGAGGACCCTGACTAACATCCACCCTCACCAAGCATGAAGCCACAAAATGATGATGGGATGATCAATTGCAATAACTGGCTGAAGTAATGCAGTTAGTCAAAGGGGTGCCAATGTGTTTCAGCCTGGGAAGACATGCTGAGCATGACATGATGCACCACCTGCTAGGGGTGGCGTGCACCTATCAGTCCAGGCCCCATGGATACTGGCAAAGGCTGTCAGTACCCACAGCATGCCCTGAATAGGTAAGTCTCAAAACACAAACCCACCTTTATAGGTACCACAAGGGATAGGAACCTAGATGTAATGCTACCCAATGCCAGAAGTCTAAACAGCAAGATGCATGCAGTGTAAATGAAAACAGTATGGAGAATGTTGATATCAGTCCTGTAATAGAAAACTGGGTCAAGGCTCACATCAGCACCCTAACACTACCAGGTTACACCTCATACTGTGCTGTACAGCCGCAAAACATGGAACACGCTACAAAAGGAGGGTGACTAGCAATAAATGTCAAGGATAACCACACCCCCATGTTGGTACCACAACAAGAAGCAGCATGGATTAGCCATGGTCAAATACCAATGGCAAAAACCGCCTCCCAGTATATAGCCTGCTGCAGACTACTGTCCTAATACCAGGAACTGCACCTGGCCTATGTTGGAATACATGTAAAAACCAAACCCCCAAACCCATTAATTTTGCCTTCCCCTGAAAAAAAAAAACCAGAAAAACATTGGGACCCCAAAATTACAGCACCCAACCCCAACAGGGGGAAAAAGCCCCAAGAACCAAAACCCCAAAATGCCCAGGAACAAAAAAAAATTTTCCCAAAAACAAAAAGGGAAACAACTGGATTTTGAAAAATTCAAGGCAAAAAATGTGTACTGGAGGGCAAGGAAAGGGAAATCCCTTTACGGGAAAACCAAAAACCAAAATAGGGGCCCCCCCCAAAAACCAAAAATATACACCCCTTGCCACGGTTGGCCAAAAAACCCCCCGGGGAAAACAGGGAAAAAGCATGGTTGACCCCCCAAAACCAGGGGTATGAAAGGCCCCTTTGCGGGTAAAAAGAATAGGGGACAACCCAGAAATGTTTAAAACAGGTTCCATTAACCAGCCAAAGGGGAATGCTTTGGAAATTATGAAATACAAATCCGACAAAGGGCCATTTACCCGGGCATCTGGATCTGGATGGGCCCCCCCAAAACCTCCAAGAGGGGGAGGAAGGGAAAACTCCCCAATAGAAAACAAAAAGGGAAGAAACATGGGTAAGTAAAGGGAAATTTTAAAAATATGCCACCCCTAAAATTCCCATAAAAACCAGGCCCAAAAAGAACCTGTGAACCAGAAAAGGACACCGCCCCAAATTTAACCACAACAACCCCAACCCCCAAAAATAAAAATATATTGAGAAGAAAACCCTTTTATCCAAACAAAGGAAAAGGCGGAGCCCCCAAACCCCTAAGTTGTCAAAATTTGGTCAGGGGGAGGAAGGGAACCACATTCCACCACAAAACCCCACCCAAACATCCTAAACAACGTAAACCAAAACCAAAACCAAAAAAACCCAAATTCCCAAAAGGGGGGCCCTTAATTACAAAAACGGGGAGGGGCCTCCAAAGCAGGACCCCAACCCAACCAAAATTTCCAAACAAACAAAAAAACACATTACACAAAGGGTTTGTCCCCAAACTTTTTTACGGGCCCAAAAGAAAAAAATGCCTTGGGTTTCCCGTTTAATGGTGGTTAGGAAGCCCCAAAGGCCCCCCCTCCCCAAAGAGGAAAAGGGGGAAATAAGTAAGCTGCCGGGTTGGGGCCCCCAAAATAATGCCACAAACACAAGTATGCGGTAAAACCCCAAACAAGAAAATGTCCCCCCCAGGAAAAAAACCCTTGGGTGTAAATGCCCAGATGTACCTCCCACTAATAAAAAGGGAGGCGGGGGGGGAAGTCTCCCAGAGGTACCCCGGGCGGATAAAATCCGTTGGCGGGCCCTCCAACCCCCCTCAAAAAGGAATTTTGCCAAGTAAAAAAATGATCGCTTTAACGGGGGCCTTACGTGTCAGCCCAAAAAGGGCCAAAAAGTTTTTGGGGCCTTAATGTAAATGCAAAAAACAACCACTCGGGCCGGGGGCTTCAATGCCCTGGGTTGGATACCTGGATAACCTTTGAACCTATAAAAACCCAAAGTAAAAGGAAAAAAAGGGATCCCCCAAAACCACCCTAGGAAAACCCATTTTGGGAAAAAAGGGGAAAATGCTCCAATCCCAGATTTAAAACCTAAAAAAAATTTTGAAAATAAAACCTAAAGGCATTCCCCCAGAAGGGAAAAATTTTTCCCGCAGTGCGGCCCTGCTTGCAACCCTATAACACCCACACCAAAAAGAAAACACCAGGAAAATTTTATGGTTTGGGGCCCCAACATGGACCCAAAAATAAAGGAAAGGGAAATCCATATGCCCAAGCACCCTTACCCAGGAATGCCCCAAAGGCATGAAAAAACGGGCCCCCAAAAAATTTTGCCCTAAGGGGTATAAAAACCCCCCGGCTGAAAATTTTCTGAAGCATAAAACAGAACCACAAAAAAAACACCCCAGAACCCCACCCGGGTTCCGGGGAAGACCGGGCCCTAAAATTTTTCCCCCCAAAACCCAGCAAAGGTTTTAAAATTTCCACAAGGTGGTAAACCATTATTTAAAGGAAACCCCAGGGTTGTAGGGAAATTTTCCCCAGAAAAAACCCCTTGTCAGTAAAATTCAAAAGCCAAGGGCGGGAAGACGGGTCAAATGGCACCATTCAGAAAAAGCAATTACATCAAAAAGGGGTCCTGGGCCCTTTTCTTTTTCCCTTATCGGGCCCATAAACTGTACTAAACCTTTATGGGGAGTACCCCCCCACCTTCCCCCCGGGTTAAAAGCCCCCCAAAAAGGGGCCCCCCAAGAAAAAAAGGGGAAAATAATGTCAAAGTTTTGCCTGGTTAGACCCCACGGGGAATCATTTCCCCCCAATTCCACACAGGGCCCTTTTAATTCCTTTGTAAAGGCCGGGGAACAAAAGGGTAATGGAATCCTAAAGGAAAACAAACCATTGGCTGTGGGGTTTTACAGAAAAAACCTAACCCCCCCAATAATAAAATTGGATGTGTAAGGGGGGGTACTTCCCGGGGCTCCCCACACCCAAAAGAAACAATCCCCAATCCTTTTGGGGCAAAACCCCCTCACTGAAACCCCTCCCCCCGGGAAATACCCAAAGGGATGGATGATTTTTCCTGTTAAAAAAACTGGGGTCCCCCCTGTACCCCCAAACCC
Source organism: Protopterus annectens (assembly GCF_019279795.1). Lineage (NCBI taxonomy): Eukaryota > Metazoa > Chordata > Ceratodontiformes > Protopteridae > Protopterus > Protopterus annectens. The sequence continues at coordinate 1,692,123,576 of NC_056741.1, forward strand.
AGAGGAAACCAGTAAAGAAAAATAAATAAATGGCCCAAATTAATAGTACTAGCAAGGGGGAAGCCCAACCCCACACTCTGGCGGGCTTACAAATGCCCATAACCAGAAGCCCCCCCTTTTTGAAAACCTAGAAGGGTTACCAAAGTCCCCAGGACCCCCTAAGGGAAATCCAAGGTTATAAGATGGTAGGAACCCCTGGGGAATTCACGTTATGTCAAAATAACATAAAAAAACAAATCCCAAACCAAACATTTTGAAACAAACCCGAAAAGGTTCAAGGAAAAACCCCGGAATGCAAAAATTTTTCCCGGGAACTGCTGGTTTGAAAATTGCCAATGTTGGGTAACACCAATTTAAAAACCCAAAACAACAAAGCAAAGGTTTTAGGGTGCCCTCCCCCTACCAAAACTTTGGCTCAAGAAAAGGGAACCCAAATAACTCCCCAAAGGTCGCCACCACAGGAAAGTCCCCAAAGACATTACAACAACAGGGGTTTCAAAAAAGGTGTTGCCAAGGGTATGCAAATACCCACCCCCAGGCCGAAACCCCTTGGTCGCCACAAGCATTGGGAAAGGGAACCAAATGAACCCAACAAAACCAAAAATGTGGATAGGGAACACCACCCAAAAGGGGTGGCTCAATTTAAAATTTGGGGAAAAAAACCCCATGTTTGCCCATTTAAAAAAGGGGCTTTAAGGAAAAATTGATAAAAGGGCAATGGGGTCCACACACCCCGTAGCTTGGACCTTTCTTTTTTATGCTTCCCGGGAACCAAACCCCAGAATTCCCCCAGTAAAAAAATGCCCCAAGCTTAAATATAAACCCCTATTCAAAATTTCCAAAACCAAAAGGAAAAGGGAAACGGGGAATGCATGGCAAAAAGCCTGAAAACCAGTCAACACAAAAATTTTGGGGGCACCCCAAAAAACTTGGGGTTGGGCCCCCCCGGCTTTTGCCCTAGGTACGGGCCAACCAGGAAGGGTTTGGGGACTGCCCCCAGTACAGAGGAAAAAACGGGCCCCCCAAATATCCCCCCGGGCTAAACCAAGCCCCCAAAAAAGGGGGGGCCACATAAAAACCCCGGGGAAATGGAAGCCAACCATTTTGGGTTTGCGGAAAGGGGTTTGGGGCCCCAACCCATGTGGATAAAAACAGTAAGTCCCCACCAATTCCCACACAGGTGTTCCCATTACGTCCAACATGTAATGAGATGGGGAACAAGGTGATAGATATCCTGCATTGGACAAACATGTGGCTGTAGTGTTAAAAAAACTCCTTCCCAAATCTGAAGGTTGTCAGATGTGTAAGGGGAGGTTGTGGCTCTGCAGTCATCCTTCATCAGCGTCAAATTGTCAATATGGGGGATATATCAGCAGACACCTCCATCAACTGAAAAGTCCACAATGCACCCCCCCCAGGGGTGAAAGGCTGAACAGATGCATGTTTTGCCTGATTAAACAAACTGCAGTACACACTGCCTTCCCCAAAGGGGGGTGGGGGATGTATGGATGCCCAAGCTGGAATCAATGAACAGTGTTTCAACTGAATGGGTGGCTATCCTGGAGGGGAACCCCAGTAAATACATGGACAAGCTGTACAAAATGATCCATAAAAAGAAGCCACCCCCCATTTTTGGGGAAAAAAGTGGTTGAGGGGTCATTGGCCCCCCTAAGGGGTTGTGAGTGGATGGGAGATGGTGGTTAACCCGGGGTATCACTTTTATGTAGAGGTAGACAGGCACAGTATACTAACCATGCATTTTCCTGGAAAACTGTTACAATGTGTGTAAGGGCAAACACACTCTGTGACTGTGAAATGGCCTGGAACATGTGTGTTTGTGTCCACATATGTTGTGGTCACTACCAATGTTGGCAAGCCTGGGGGGCCATATCTGAAAAAAGAACATGGTTTTGTGCCCCGGGTTACACAGTCTGTTGTGTCACTATAAAATGTCAAGCAGTGTAGGACTAAAGCCCAGGATACTGTCCCCCACAGTAAAAATCTGCCGGGCCCTATCGGTCTACAGTGTTAGGTCATTATAAAAGGATGTTGATAACTGTATGCAAAGTACCCCATGCAATCCCTGGGAAGTATAATCCCTGTTGTGGCAGAAGCAGTTGGGCAGTAAGTCACAACATGACACCCAACACACAACCATAAACATGAGATATTGTTGAAGTTCACACACCAAAATATGTGGTGGACTGCAGAGTTCAACATATGGAAAGCTCACACTTTTTTGCACACTTTGATAAATGAGGTATGTCAGACAACATGCCATGGAAAGGTGAACTGGGCATGTTTAAAATATGTCCTTTGGTTTTGGGCCCACACATATCGGGTATTTTTTGTCATTCCGGGAACCCAAACCAAACACAGCAATCTGCCAGTGCACACAGTAAATGACTACAGAGACATAAGTAATTGGGTGGATCCCTCATATTCAAACATTTTCCCCGTCACAAGTTTTTCATAGGAACGGGAATGTTAGGGTGGGTGAAAACAGTCTAACAGTTTTGCATCTGAAATTAAACATATGGGTGTGAGGAAACTCTTTTGGGCCCTAGGGAAACACTTACCAGAGGGGCCATCTACCCCCAGTACAGTAGGATGTGCCACTGAAAAAGGGGACATAAGGCAATGTGTGAGGCTAGGGGCTGTGTCTGTCAAGCAAAAACAGTGGAGATAGGGTTTGAATGTGCAACCACATCCATGTTTTTGGTGTGTGCTGGAAGAGGGTTGTGGGGGATCTGGTGTGGGAAATAACAGACTGGGGGCCCTATCTGCATTGCAAAATTCCCCTGTCAACACTGTGTTGTGATGAAGTGGGAATGAAGTGTCATGCGGACTGTTCACAGATGTCCTCCCTCTGGGGGCTACAGCTCTGCAATGTATTAGTCCTCTGTCTGTTGGAGGTCATTTTGGCGGTTTTGACAGGTGTCTTTTTGGGAGAGTCATGGGTATATGTGGGATAGCATGTCAATGCCCTTACACATGCTCATGAATAAAATTGTAAAAGGTTTAAAGCAGAGTGGCCAGTATAGCCCCAGCATGGGTCCTTTGAAGCGCCCAAAGTCTTCAAAAATTAGAGTCTGCTTGTGCAAAATCAGTTTGTTTGCGGGCAACCTTGTGGGGGGGGAGGGGTATGGATGCCCAAAGGAAAGGTGGGTATGGTAGATATCAACAATGGTGGTCTACCTCTGGTGTGGAACAGTGAGTCCCTGTTGCAATGGACATGCAATATGTATTCCCCATGTGGCTGTGGTGAGGGGTCTGCCATAGCACATGGACCCAAAAATTTTGGGGCTGTGGGTAAATTGTAGAAGCCTGAGTGTTCCCACACAAAATTTATCCTGTACCTGATGTTAACAACTGGAATGGTGTATGTGAACACCTGCATACCCTGGCACTGTTCCCGGGGAAAAAAGTGTGTGTCCTGGATGTGGAAGTGGTGTTCTGGACTGGTTGTGTTTTTGTGTTGCAGGTTGTGGTCATAAGCATGGTATAGAGCATAACCTGCCAGGGGATGTGCAATCACCCTGAAGTAGGGGGCTGTAAATGCATATTTTGCTATCCCCCCTGACATGTACTAGATGTACATACCTCTAAAATGATGTCAGCACCCTATAAATACTGCAGGTGCAGAACAGATCCCCAGTAATTCAGTGGCCTCTGCTAATGCATCCCCCTCAAGTGCCATAATAAAATTAGGTGGGGGTTTGAACCTGCAAATGCAGTGTGTGTGTGTGTGTGTGTGTGTGTGTTTTTGGTTGTGTGTGGGGAATCCCCTTTTGGCAACTTGAAAACACTCTGGATGAAATTCCCTTTCTAAGCACTGATGATGTCAGCACCCTATAAGTACAGCAGGAGAAGGAAACCTAGTAAAATACCCTCTGCTAATGGGGGCCACATGTCATAACATAGTTAGGTGGGGGTTTTGAATCCTCAATTCCCAGTGTGTGTGGGGGGTTAGTGTGTGAAAAAGTCTGTGGGGGGAGATGTCCTTTTGGCAACTGGGAAAACACTCACGGGATGTTCCCATCTAACACTGATGATGTCAGCACCCTATAAGTACAGCGGGGGGGAAACCACCCAATAAGGGAATACCCTCTGCTAAGGGTCTGTCATAACATAGTGAGGTAGGGGTTTGAATCCTACCACTGCCCAGTGTGGGGGGGGTTGTGTATGTGGATGTCTGTGTGGGGAGATGCCCCTTTTTGGCAACTGGGAAAACACTCTACAGGATGCACTTTTCCCTATCTAAGCATGATGATGTCAGCACCCTATAATACACAGGAAAAGGGGAAACCTCCCAGTAATTAATAGCACACTCTGCTAATTCTCTCTCAATGCATAACATAGTTAGATAGCAGTTTGAAACCTGCAAGTGTGTGTTTGGATGTAGGATTTTGTGTGTGTGTGCAATTCTGTATGAAAGACATGTGTTTTTGCAATCAGGAGTCACACTACATGTGTACATTCCCCTTTTCCCAAACACTGATGATGTAGCACCCTATATGTACAGCTGGAGAAGGGACACCCCCCAGTAATCCGGGGGCCTTTGCTAATGTTTTCCTCTAATGTCATAACATGTGGTAGGAGTTTGAAACCTGCAAATGGCAATGTGTGTGTGTGTTTGGATGGGGGGATTTTGTGTGGGGCAATTCTGTATAAAAATTGTTTTTTGCCAATAGGAGTCACACTACATGATGAAATTCCCCTTTTCCCAAAACTGTGATGTGGAGATCACACTACATGATGAAATTCCCCTTTTCCCAGCACTGATGATGTCAGCACCCTATGTACACCCAGAAGGGCCTAGAAAACCCAAAATAGTGCACTTGTAATGCTCTCTCTATGTTGGCATGTTAGGTGGGGGTATGTCCGGCAAGGGGGGTATAGGGTGTTTTTAATTTAAATGTGAGAAAACAGACCCTTTTTGGGCAAATACTACAATACCCCAGATGTGCATTTTCCCCCAGTAAAAAAAGGGGGATGTCAACACACTATCAGTACAGCCAAACAGGGCTACTTGGCCAGTAATGCCAATAGTGGGGTACTGGGTCTATTACCATTGTAGAGCACAGATAGGTATGTTTTTAAAACCCCCAAATGCTGTGGTTGTGTCACACAATATGACCTTGTGTGGGTTGTTGTGCATAACAATGCATGCCATTCCTAAACCAGCAATGGCAAACACATGATGTATGTGTGTGACACATACACATAAATACCTGTAACTGCAGTAGTTACCATGTCTGGCACATGCCTCAAGTGGATAAATGGTATTGAATGCATAACAATATGACTTTCAGGGGTGCAGTATTTTCTATACAGTGTGGGTTGTATATGGTATAATACCACAGCAGGGGGTAAAATCTGGTCTGGGCCATATAGTCTACATGTGTGGGTGAACAGGTGCTGCATGTTCCCCCGTTGTAGTGGTAACATGTTATTCCACTGCAATTCAGTGACCCCATGCTGGGATCCTTTCAACTATTTTTGTAGCTACAGTAATGCTCACGCAGAATGGTTGATTGGGTGCAGTCCAGCCATATAATCACAATTCTTCAGACTGTCATATTGCCAGTGTTTTTTGGGGGGATAGGTGGGGTTTTCCCGGGGGGTTTGTGTGCCACATGAACCAGAACAGTCCAACACACTGTTAGGTGTCATGGATAGGCCCCGATGCTTTGTGCTGTGCCAACAACCTTTGGGGGTGTGTGTATCTGTGGTGCCTTGGGATACCATGTCCATGTGTGTTACATGTATAGGGGATGACAGGCATGGTATGAGGTATAACCTGGCAGTGATGGGTTGCACCTGTGAGCCATGAATCAGGACTCTGGTACTGCACAGACATTTCAGTTCACCATGCTGAGGACAGTGTCCAGTGCATGCATCTTGGTGTAAATGCTGGTGTTGTGTAGCATCACTGTTAGTGTCCATCCTGTGATACCCCAGGTGGCATGTAATCTGTGTCCTGCAGCAAAAGGGACATGTGTGTATCAACCCAAATACAATGGCCCATGGGTGTCACATCAAGCTGCCCTTTATTGTGGCTTCCCGCATGTAAGCCCTTGACAGCCAGTGGATACCCATGAATGCATTGGAGATTACAGAATGTAGACATGAACACCCCTTTCCCACATATGTGGTAGCATATGGTGGGGTTTGATGGGGCCCCGATCAGGGTCATACTGGCCTGTGCCCCTGCTGGGGATCCCTTCTATGTTCCCCATCATGTGCCCGGGAGGGATGCTCAGGTCATCCATGTGGCATGGTCAATGACTGAGTCCTATGTGTCCCTGCCCCCGACCGACCCGTTTGCATGTGTTTTTTGGTGGGCCCTAGTGCCCCCCGGGCCTATCCCTGTGACCTTCACCATGTACAGCCTGTTGAGTGGGACCCCACTGCAGTGGCCAAGAGAGGTACCTGCCCTCTGTACAGGTGTGTTGTGTACCCACAGGCTGTGGTGTGTGGCACAAAAGGGGTGTGTGCCAGGTGGCATGTGCTCTGTTCTGGAACTATGCCTGTGTGCCAGCTGCTGTGTGATGCTCAGGCAGGATGCATTCTGAGTCTCCCAAATATGCCCCAGTGTGTTCATTGCATATGGGGGCTGTGTCAGACTGGTATTGTAGTCACTGTGGGATGTCATGCCACCTGACAGGGGGATGGCATCTGGGTTCAGAGTGCTCAGTCCCCGATTGGCTATGTGGTGGCATCCCCTGTTTTGCGTTCCTGGCCAGGGGTGATTGACTGCATACATGTGGCAGCTGTGACATTGCCACATGACTCACAAAAACCCCAACTGGACCATGGGTGATTCACAGGTTACCTTTGCACATGCTACCATAGTAGTGTGATTGCCATGGTGATTACCAACACATAGGGCCAATGGGGAACAACATCGAAGGGGGGTGTGTGTTGGGGGTACTGCACTGATTTCCAAACACTGGCATATATGACTGCACCCGTGGGTAAATGCCAGGTAAGTCATTTCAATGTGTCACAGGCAACGTCATGCAAAAAAGGACAGACAGTGACGTTCTGTCATGTGGAAACTTGACATACATGTATGCTATGCAGATGTCACTAGGAGTCCACAGAAGCACTGTAACTCCATTGCAGGTGGAAGCAGTGTTCCCGGGGAAACCCCAAAACATGCATGGAAACAAAGCTACAGTGCAGGGCTGGAAATGTCCATTGTACAACAAAAAAGGGGAACACTAACAGTGTTAACAGTGCAAATATGTAGGCACTATCAACATGTACCCAGGAATGCACAGCTCAGATGTCCATGGTAGAACTGATATTATGTCATAGTTAATTGTGATTTGTATTACATTGGTACTGCACACATATCAACATGGGAAAAAATCCACATTGCATAGTCATTTGGGCAACTTGCCACCATTATGTACATGTCCATCATTTATCACTACTTGCATTAGCTTCCCCTGTGCTACCCATGTATGTGGCTATCTGTTGAATCCTTACCACGGTATGCAATAATGTGCAGCTGTTAAAATGGGACTTACTATGGGTGTAGATAACAATTCAGAACAGTCATACGGTTACTGCATGAGGCATGCTGGGATATACACACAGTCATATCAGCACACTGTACTGTTACCAACATGATACTACTAATACACTTCTATGTAGTCACCCTGTGCATCAGCAATGTGTTTACCTGTTCCTGCACTGATGTTGGAGATTGCAGGAGGTGGCACAGTTTCATCATATGCACAGGGTGTGGAATTTATGCCTGAGTCTGCCACTGATACCACCAATTGACATTTTGTGTATATGTGTTGGTGAGGACAGCAATACAGGGTGGGGCACTGTTGGTGCAGGGGTGTGATGTGGTAGCCCTAGGTGTTACCATTTCCAGTGTGTTTCAGCACACAGTTCCACCTCATGGCTGCCATATACAGGAGTTTGTGGACAAACAGACTGCACCTGGCAGGTCATACAGATCAGTGTCTGTGGGCACGGACCCGGTACCTGTGCCTGGCAGGGTGCTGGGCCATATCCAGTACTAAGCCAGACTGGGTACTGTCATCAGAAGCATGTGTTGACTGGACACAGGTCCCTGTTGGGGCTGTCCAGAGCCTGTGGGGGTTCCAAAGACAGCACAGGCCCAGCATTGCTGGGGCTGCTGCTGGCACTATGGGAGGGGCCCGTTGTCATCCTGCCACTGCCAGCTGCTGCTGTTGCGGCATACCCCGCCCCGCCCCGCCATCCCCCATTGCCCTGGCTCATGGACATGTGGTTGTGGAACCCGTAATATGTCCCCCAACATCTGTCTATGCCATCGGGGAAATTACGGATAGCATCCGCATGTCGCATACTGTCAGTCATGGCTGTGCACATGCCCCAGCTCCCCCAGACCCTGTCTGGTGTACCTTTCCATAGGGGCTGTGCCTGCATGACAGCCCGAAACATAGCTGAGGTTGACAGACCTCTTTAACATCTGCCAGAGGCAGTACACCCACAGATGCTCCCCTGAGAACCCATGGGCAAAGGTCTGTGTGGTACCATGGGGCCCTGCCCATGGCTGCTTTTGGGGAAGCATGTACCACAGATAAAATTACCCCGGTCAATGTGTATCCTGTCCATCACCTAGGGGCAATGGTGACATAGGATGCACTGGCAGGATGACTGGCAATGGATTGACAGCTTTTACTGTCAATTGGCTGACCTGACAGACCCCGACACACCTTCCTGTGCCATTACACAGATATCATCATTATCAGTACCTATGGCACAGATTCCCGGTTCCCTGCTGGGACACCAGAGCAGCACCAGAACCTGTGGGAGGAAACAGGAAAAACAGTTTACAATGTCCACAAAGTTACCAGTGATGCATTTTGCCCCCACATATGCACACCCTGGAAAAGCCCCATGGACACAGGCACACATGCACCGCGGACACAGGCACACATGCCACATGCCCCATGCACCCCGGAAAAAGAGCATATTTAGTTAAATGGGATTACTGCACTATCAGGACTATTATAGGTATTGTTAAAACACACTCACCAGCATGGATGGGCTGCCTTTGAAAACTGGAGGGACCTGCAGAAATGAGGGATTAATGTCAGTGGGCACAACTGTGCCATTGATACTGCATATGACACAGTGCAGTAGTACACCAGTTGCCTTTCACCGTCAGCTGCTGATAGTGGCAATATCACACCTGCACAATTACATACTATGTTGGCTACATACCATGGACACACCTTACACATGCATAAACTAACAGTGTACAGAACAGTCAAGTGTACATATGGCATAACCTGCCCCTCCATGTGTGCTGCTGTGTGGATCCAGCCTCCATCATGATGCAGGTGTGTTGCTGTTGATGTTCCCGGGGTGGAGCCACAACACTTAGGAGTAGCCCCCCCAGTCTGGTGAGGGGGGATTTTGGCCACCCCACCTCCTGTGGCAACCTGTTGCCTGTGGATATCCGACTCACCCGATGGACATTTCTGATTAAATCACTGCAGTGATGTGCCTGCTCATATGTCCTATTATGCGTGCCAGTGTCATTTACCCTACGGACAAGGTCTTGCCACAGTGCAGCCCTCTCCTGCTGATTCTGGCTTGGGGGAAAAAAGTATGTCATTCCACCAGGCTCTGGTGTATTTATCTTCTGCTGCAGAGTAGGCGGGGTTACCCGATCCCCTGTCCCTGGGAGAACAGAAACAGGATATCAGCAGACTATGTCAGCAATATGGCCAAATATACATGATACTCAACTGTAGTGATATGGGACTACTCCCATATGTTGCATTTTGTGTCTCTTGGTGGATACACAAATACATGGGATATCAGTGCTCAGCCAACACCTGTGCAACAATACCTGCCACATTCCATACAACATAGTAGCATGCCCCATCGGTCAGCACACCCCGGGGGGCCCAAAGCACAACCTCACTCGGGGTTCATACCAAGGTACTATATTTGGGAACCCCTCCACTAGTGTGATCTGGACACAAGTTACTGGGCCCGGATATACATATCCCCCCCACCACCACCAGCACAGTAGACTACTTTGATATGTATGTGATTAGACAGTTATTCACTTGTTAGGACTGAGATGGTATCCATGCAGCCCACTGGGCCAGTGGAAGCCACAACCCCACTGCTGACCCCTTTGGTGCTTCCCATGGACATCCCAAAGTGCATGGAACATGCCCCACATTTTTAACCCAGACCCTATGCAAAGGTTAGGCATCCTGTCCAGTGGACCCCCGCCAAAGTCAGATTGTATAACATAGAAGGGGGCTACTGCAGGACAGAGCAGATTCACATTAAGGGGAAAGGGATCTGTGGTCAGCACTGGTAATAAGCTGGTCTCTCATAACAACATCCACGGCCTACTCTGGGGGGAAAGGCCACGAACACTATAGATAACTACAAGGCCTTCTTCAGTTATGTTACACATATGGACCAAATGCCTCAGATATGCTCTGAGTTACTACACACCTATTTAAAATTCACGAACACACAGATATTGGCAACATTCTTGCAGACAGGTTTGGGGCATGTATCCCCCCCCTTCTCCCCACACTTAAAAAACTTATCACAGCTGAATGTAACCTCCCTATCATCTCACATGTCCAGGTGAGGGCCCCCCTCAGCAAAGCAGAACACACAGCATTAATGTGACCTGATGGTATCCCTGGATGTGTGCTTTTAACTCCAAAAGGACATACAACCCCATATAAGACTGATATTTAACCTTGGGGGATACGGGATATGTACCTGAACACTGGCATACAGCAACAGTGGTCCCACTCCACTAAGGAGGCACCTCTACTGACCCTGGGAACTACCACCATAACCTTAACCAGCCTGGTCTGCAAAGCTATGGAATGATTCAGTATGGGATGCATATACAGTGATATTGGGTACCTGCAGACACTTGTTCCCAGCCAGTTTGCCTTTGTGATGGGCTGACCCTGCCTTTTGAACCTGGTTGACCTTTCAAAACAGTCACTACAGCCATTGATGAGGGCAACACAATCCATACAGCCTACCTGGACTTGCCTAAGGCCTTCAACATAGTACTCCACTCAGGCATCATAGACAAGCTCATTAGCTTACATATTACTACATATGTCACATGATGGGTTGCACACTGGTTGACATACAGAATCCATAATATCGATATTGTAGGAGCCATGTCAGACTCAATGCCAGTCACATGTGGTATCCCACAGGCCTCTGTCCTAGGACCCTCTTGTTTGGCATTTATTTCTCAGATGTGCAAACATGTGCAGGTTGTGGATGGCAAAGCTCCCAGATGACTGCAAACTAATCGCCATAGTCGTTACACCAGCTGACACACACATCCTACAGACAGGCCTCACTGAAACAGAAAACTGGTGCCAGGATCATGGCCTAACACTGAATGATATGTAATGTATAGTCATCCCCTTTGGGTGGAACTACGTGCACACAACATATCACATGGACATACCTATGGATACAGACCTATGACACATATGGAGGGTTCACAGTATGCAGACTATTAACTTGTTACTTTACATTACCTGTGTTTGTTGCAGCTGGTTGCATTACTGCTACTACAGCTTCCTGCTGCTGCTGGCACGGCTTGGTACTGACACTGCTGACAGCTTCAACTTAGTTTGTGTACTGTGTGTTGTTGTTTGTGTTCTTATTTTTTTTTTTCTTTCTCTCTCTCTCTGTCTCTCTCTCTCTCTCTCTCTCTCTGTCTGCCTCCGGACAGTGCAATGAAAGTATTGCATGTGTGGAGTGTGAGTACAGGATGCTTTTGTAGGTAGCTGCATAAGTCCATGTGATGGCCTCTGCACCAATTGTAAGCCAGCATTTGCTAATTGCATGCAGCCAGTTGTGTACTGATTGCAGTTCTCACTGTGATTTCAGGGTATGTGAGATAGGCGTTGCCCTTTCAGATTGTAGGGGCGGGGACCATGCTGGTATGCTGTGGACACTGTTCTGTGAGTGTAAACGTTAGTATCTCTCTCATGATTCAGGCTGTGTTGTAGATTCACATTTCTCCATTCCCCTCTCCTGTTTCCTGTAGTAAGTGTGTATGCACACTGACACCTACAACTATATATATATATATATATATATATATATATAAATATATAGATATATATATACACCTATATATATAATATATGTATATATATATATATATATATATATATATATATATATATGTAAATATACATACATGTATATATGTACATTAACTGACATTATTACCTACTAGCTACCAACTAGCATGGCTGTTTCTGTTCACACACTACTATTATGGAAATCCAGTAGTTTTGACAGTAAGTATAAATGACATACTTTGTGTACTACACATCCTATATTCCCTTTACATTCATTTCTACTATTACATGATATATTTATTTTAGCACAATGCTCTTCTATAACAGTCACAGCTTAGTGGTAGGTCATGCAGACTAGTGTTTCCAAGGTCCTGGGTTTGGGACTGACAGTGGGATTTTATTTTGCTTTTCAACTGACTACAGGACCTGTCAATCACAGTGACTAAGGCACTTTTAAGCAGTTGTAACTGGGTTAGCACTGGTTTGCACGGAGCTCCCACATGAGCACTGGCGTTCAGCTCCGCACACACCCGCTTACAACCGCTTAAAAGTGCTTACTCTGGCGCACACCCGCGCTATTTTCTTTGAAAGAAATGAAAATGGGGAGACAGGAAAGTGGTGAAAAAGGGGTCACAAAGAGGGTAAGACAGTAGGGAAACAAGCTTGGGTTTTGCAGAAGGGATGTAGGTAAGGCCCATAGCTGACCATTTCTTCATCAGCAACATCTGTGCATATGTATGTAATTTGGTGTGACATTTGAAACCTTCCACCCCTGAGAGAGGTGTCAGGACAACAATAATACTTGTTCAGCCAGTTGTAATGATAGTTTCCATGTCCAGCAGACATGTGGAATAGCTATGTATGGGCAATTTTGTGGGTACAGAGTGCCTTTTTCAGGTGAGAGTGGTATGTCAGGTGAAGGAAGTCGTATAGCTGGGGAGGTAGGTTGGGTAGGTCAACAGACAAGACAAACAAGACCAAAATTTACCCAGGGTGGACCGTATG
>NC_056741.1:1692137202-1692177474 GCF_019279795.1 Protopterus annectens
AAAGGAGAATTCAAACCAACAGATGAAAGGTTAATGCTGGCGGCCCAAGACAGTGGGCTGTGTACACGCTGGTTTACAAAGTCCACTGAACACGTGGCAGAAACAGACAAAATACTGGAAACAGCTGCACACCTCGTTGCTGGTTGTGACATACGAATAGCAGAAGGACTGCATACTGAAAGGCATAACAATGTGGCAAGACTGTTGCACTTGGGATTGTGCAAATATTATGGTAGTGAAGTGGCTGAAAAACACTGGAAAAAAGAGCCAAAAAGCATCATGATGAAGTCTACATTGCATGGGATCACCCATTACCAACAGTTCAAAAGACAGATGCTAGAAAACTGGATATAGTGGTCCAGGAAAAGAAGACAAAAGTAACAGTGATCATTAAAATCGCCACACCCTGTGTCTACAGTGTTTTGTATACAGAGAGACACAAAGTCAAAATATCAGGACTTGCAGGCAGAAACAAGAGCAATGTGAAATAAAGATACCCAGATAGTTCCAATAGTAGTAGGTGCAACGGGTCTTATAAAAAAAAAAATTACAATCATATTTAGATATGTTACCAATGCTTACATGTAACTCTGTATGAATTGCAGGAGGAGTCATTACTGGGAACATTGCGGGTGCTGTGAAGAGCAGTTCTGGCTGACATCTAAGATTGAAACAATACTAATTTCATGAATTTTAATCGTACTTTCACTTAGGAATGGGGTGCATTCCAGTCATGGTATTAAAAACCCAAAAGATTTGGAGAAATAAAAAAGGCAGTTCTAGGTGTCACCCTTCACTGCATGGGCCCCTAACTTGGCATTTAACCTAGTACTAACCTATGAACTTATAACAATAGGTTATGAAACTTTGTTAACAATAGATTATGAAAATAGAAATTGATTTTTACATGCAAAATGTATATGCATATATTTATATATATTTTTTGATTGCCAAATGAACTAAGGTTGATATATTTCCAGCCATGTAGTATACTGTCTTGGATAAAATCACAGACTTAATAATTTGGTTAAATAAGAGGTATCACATCATTATACATTTTAAAGTACATAAGGGTTATATTATGACAGCTCGAATGTCACACTGATGGGGGAAGAGAAGTGAATTTAACATGTTAACCAAGAACAGCACAATAAACCACTCCCATGCCTGATAAAAAGTATATATATATATTTAGAAAGCTTGTGAGGAAATTATTACTCTATTTTTGTTTTACTTGGATCGCTTGTCTGTGTAATTAATAAAGGATTTTCCACTGGAAACAGACTGCCTGCCTTGCTTGGATAACTTTCGAATACTTAGTTGTTGTTGTTGTTGTCTTTCAGCTTTTTCCTTTCGAATACTTAGTAATGCTGTAGAATTATATATTTTCTATTATTATTTTTTGTTTTATTTTGACTTAAGACGAGTTTAAGTTTGCGACTTCTACTACTATTGTCTGATCTGATTAATATACAGTGATTAACTAGAAATATACGGACTGAAAATCTTCCACACAGAGAACTTTCTTATACTGTTTTGGATACTCTCATTGTAAGATTAGCTGCTGTCCGATGGAATGTAATTATTTATCATGGTAGCATTCACCTTGAGCGAAGTAATTCTGGCATGGACCACTCAAAAACTGTTGGGTAACAATTCTGGCTCTGTCATTGGTGCGTACAGTTTAGGTGACAGGAAAGGCTCAGATATATGAATGTTATATAAATGTTATTACTGCTTTTACACTAGTTCTGGGATTGATAACTCAGTATGTAGGTAATATTTCTGACTTTTTGTATTTGTGTGTACAGTTTAGGTGAGAGGAAGGGCTCAGTAATATATAACTGTTTACTTTTACAGAATTACTCTGGTCTTTTCGTAACAGATGGTAATGACTCAGTCTTACATCACACCTGCACCAGGAATGTAATGAATGTCTGTCAACAGGTTATGTGCAGCAATTGTCACCTTTATCTGAGCATGCAGAACCTTCCAGTTCCAGTAATGAAATGCAAGTCATTATCACATTATTAATTTACAATACATGCAGTTACAGTGCAACACTGAGTCATTATCACTTGTCAGGTAGAACTCTCAGCAGCCCCCACTGTTAGTCACATTACTAAAAGTCATTATCACATTGATAAATGCACATTACAGGTTTTGGTTTCTGTACATGTGGAGTCAGGCAGAAGTACCCCCCCAGCTTATTTCTTTCATGTTTAGCATTGTCTCTATTGTAAGATACAGATTAAGATATCCATTGTGGTTTTATTGCTCATATTTTTGTGAATTACTGCAAATGAACATCATATCATGTAACAGTTTCATTTATCACACGCTCACTATATAGTGTTCTGCTGTGTTGCTTTCCGACTACTTCTGTGCAGGTCAGTGACATCACATTGTTCTACACTGTTGTGTTTTCAGCTGTAAGTTCAACTGAAAGGCAACATGAACCTCAATGAAGATGCCATGTATTCAGCAGAAATCAAACAATGTTTACTTGTTGGGTGAGGAAACTGACTCTGATGGCAGTAGCAGAGGTTCAGACATGAGTGTGGGCCTCCTACCAAGACGTAAAGCAAACCAGAGTGAAGATGAAGATTATGACATAGATGATGAGATTCCACTTGCACGTCTCCATGAGAAGGCCATTGCCACTGATATGGAAGATACCCCTGTACCAGCCATTCCAGACAGACCACTGTGACATGCCACAGCAGACATGACAACTGCTGGAGAGACTGACCACGATAGTGAGGATGAGGTAACACTTGCACTGCTAAGGAATGTTGGCGTGCACACCAGTGGTCATCAAGTGCTATCTGATTTTGACACAGAGGATAAAATGCCTCTATCTGTGTTCAAGAATGGACATGGTATCACTGACAGCCCTATGAAGTCCTCCACAGTCAAGGCCAGATCAAGTGCTGACAAGGATGGGGATGTGCTTCCTGCTGTACATGAGGTTCAGAGTAGTCCAGAGTATGTGGATTAGGAAAGAGACAATCCACTTGATCTGAGTCAAAGTAGCTCCTTGTCAAGCAAGGATATGATGGTGCCTCAGCATGGAATGTCTGTTAGTACTTCAGTCACAAGTGCATGAAATACAGTTGGTACTGTCAACGGTCAGAGCACCATCTATTTACCAGATGACCCACTATGGTATGTTGAGCATGCCCACG
Source organism: Protopterus annectens (assembly GCF_019279795.1). Classification (NCBI taxonomy): domain Eukaryota; kingdom Metazoa; phylum Chordata; order Ceratodontiformes; family Protopteridae; genus Protopterus; species Protopterus annectens. The sequence goes on from NC_056741.1 coordinate 1,692,140,391, forward strand.
ATGTAAGATCACATGAGAACAAATGCCTCAAAGCAGTACACATTGATGACTTTGTGGGTCCAGTAGGCCCTGCAACCAACTTGGACTTAGCACAGAAATGGACTTCATGAATTTGATGTTCACACAGGAGCTGTACTCCCGTACTGCCAATGAAACTAATCACTATGTTGCACAAAGGTAGGCCGCAGCAGGCAAGACTGATAAGTGGTGGCATCCTGTTTGTCCTACAGACATAAGCACATTTCTTGGTGTTAGACTATACATGTCTATTGTACATGTTCCAGAATACAGGCAGTACTGGGAAACGCACCATGTCTATGGTCACTTCCCAATAGCCGAGTACATAACCACAAAAAGGTTTGAAAACATTCAGCAATATTTCCACTGCAATGACAACTGCCTCAGCCTACCATAAGGCTCTGTGGGTCATGACAAGCTACACCATTTACAGCCAATACTGGACTCAGTGCTTCATGCACGCAGGACACAGTACAATGTGCATCGTGAGGCGGCTGTAGACAAAGCCATGGTTGGCTTCCATGAACATTTGACATTCAGACAGTTTTGTCTAGTAAGCCAGAGAGGTGCAGCATTAAGATATGGGCGCTGGCAGACTCTCACAGCAGGTATGTACATGAACAGCACCTTGAGGGTACTACAAGCAGTTACAGAGTGGCGCACTGCTGGCTACTGAATGGAAGGATAGCAACCAACTATTTCCACTGTCAACTAACAGTAACCCAACCTTGTCAGTCTCCAGTACACGCAGGAGAAAGCGTGATGGAACAAATACATCACTGCCATGTCCACCAGTTATAAAAATGTACAACGCTTACATGAATGGGGTGGACCAAGCTGATCAGCTCAGGAAACATATCCAAATGCAAGAAAGGCCCACAAATGGTGGCTGTACTTGTTCTGGTTCTTATGGGATGTAGCCATAGGGAATGCTTTCATTATATTTTGTGAAAGTAACAACCAAGTGTCACGCTCTTCATAAGTAATTCCAAAAACACAGTTACAGTTTTGAAGGAACCTAGGTTGCACCTTCTTGTCAGTTACAAAAAGAGGAAAAGATGCACCAAGATTACTGTCCCAGAGCCCCTGAGCTGATCTGAGCATGGCTCACACTTGTGCGAGGAAGGATAAACGTGTTGAACCATCATGTCATGGGGATGCCCAACTTGCAATATCAACTGTCTGTAGAATGCTTCAGTGAGTACCACTGCCATAAAGATCTAGCAGATTGCTGACAACAGAAAATGTACAAACCTACACACCATGAATTTTAGAATAATCCAGGATGGCAGTGAGGAACTTGGAAACTATTCAGCTCAGTCCCATTGTGCTGCTTGTCTGGATATGCATGGTTTCAAGGATGACACTTTCCCTTCCTGAAAGGACACATGAAAAAAAAAAAGTCTAGGCAAGTCTTTCTTGTTTCATGTACTCTTTGTGTAGCTCCCCGTCACTCTTCCTCCCTTCAGGTAAAGTCAATGTATTTAGTTCAGGGCAAGTAACATTTAGATTAGTTCTCCCATTAGATTCCTAACGGCCATTGCTAAAAGGACACATGGAAATAGAAAATCAGAGGGAAGGCAGACTGCTGACACTGAAGGAAGTCATGAGACAGTGCCGGCATCAGATGTCTGAGTGGTTAGCCAGCACAGGTATGGGACACTTCAGTGGTACTCAAGGGCATCTGAAGCCCCATGCTTGTCCTGGGTTCATAACTGAAGTGGCGATCCTTATAGGTTCATAGGTAGGTACTAGGCTATTGGTCCTAGGGCCTATACAAGCCTAGCCAAAAAGGTACCCTGGCTTTCGCCACACAAGAAAATTATTTTCCTGCCCCTGTCAAGCAGAGCCACAGAAGTGATCCCCAGGTGAATTTCCTACTACCCATCCAATCAACAAGATTTTTCTTGGAGTGCTAATGAGGAGCTCTGTTTGACATAGATAGGTAGTCTGTTCCAGAGTATGGGAAGTCTCTGGAACAAGAATCTATTCCTCCAGCATGTTCTGTTTATTGTGGTGACAAGGTTTAGGTCCCTAGAGCGTGTAGCTCAGAGGGATTGGGATTTCTTTAAGTGGAGAATGTCCAACAGCTCTGGTTTGACATGGCTTTGTATGTTAGGCAGAGATCGCCACTGAGTAGGCGACGAGACGGTTTGCGTAGGGCATATGTTTGAGACCAGTAATCCTCTTTGTGAGGTATTTTTGCGGCCTTTCCAGTTGTTGTAAATGTCTTGTGAGGTACATACCAAAAGGGGCATTGTACTCTATAATGGGTCTAATGAGTGATGAGTAGAGGGGTAAAATGACCTGTTTTTTTGGATGAGAAACCTTTCATGATGAGGTGTGCCACGTAGAAGGATTTCCTGACCACTGTGGTGATGTGATTATCAAAGGAGTGACTACTGTCCACCTGTGTCTCAAGGTCTCTTATCACACTTTCAGTGTTAAGTAGACTACCACCTATGTGGTAGTTCATGGGTACAGAATTTTTACAAAAGGGGATGACAATGCACTTTTTGGTACTGAGCTTGAGGCCATGGCTTTGACACCAGGCATCTGTCTCAGTGAGGCCCTTTTGTAAGATGTTCACATCGTTAGGAGTTTCGATTATGGCTCCTAGTTTGCAGTCATCTGCAAACTTAGTTAGCCAAAGACCTTCTGTGTTAGTCTGTACTTCAGAGAAGTAGATACCAAACAGGAGAGGACCCAGGACTGAACCCTGTGGTACTCCACTTGTCACTGGTCTGAAGTCTGATTTGGAGTCTGCTACTTTCACAGTGTGGGTTCTGACAGTAAGCCAGCTGGCAACCCATCTTGTGACATAGGGATTTATACCTAGTTTAGTGAGTTTATCTATAATTCCAGAGTGGGGGATGGTGTTGAATGCCTTGGCAAGATCTAGATAGGCCACCTTACCTTCATCTATGGCTTTGGTGACTGCTTCAAAGAAGTCTATCAGGTTTAGGAGACATGATCTGCCTTTTACAAACCCAAACTGTGTGGGGTCCAGAGTTTGGAGATCTCCAATGTCTTTGTTTATGAGTTCCATGGCCTTGCAGACCAGGCTTGTCAGGCTAATGGGGTGGTAGTTTCCGGGGTCTGTCATGGCTCCCCCTTTGTGGAGTGGGAAAACCGTCACGATGCACCATTCAATTGGTACAAAGCCTGAGGTGAGGCTATGACTAAAAATGGTGCTTAGGTGGGGGTGCCAGTTCATTCTGTAGTTCATGTAGAAGGCAGCCTGGGATGTTGTCAGATCCCATGGATGTTGTTTTCTTGGCTTTGGAGAGTGAGGCTTTTACCTGTGCAGCCGTGATTACAGGAACTTTGCATTCTTCTGGTATAGAGATGGGCCCTTTAGGGGATGACAGGCGGGTAAAGTGAGCACTTAACCTATCTGCCAGGATGTTGGCAATATCACTTGGTTCTGTATATTTAGTGCCATTGTGCTGCAACTCAGAGCAGATCTGAGTGTTGCCATTGAGATTCTTGACATAGCTATAGAATGCTTTGTGACTGTCTTTAGAATCAGTGGTGATTTTGTTTTCATAACTAGCTTTGGAGGATTTTATGAGGGATCTCAGCTTCTTACTGAGGCTGACCAGGGAGTTCCTCCAATCGTGGGATTTTACTCTTTTTTGCAACAGTTTCTTTCTTCTGTTGTAGAGTTTGTTTATGGCAGAAGTCCACCAGATTGGCTTCCTTTTTTTGGAGGATAGCATCTTGGTTCTGTTAGGGATAGCACGATCCATGCACTCGTGTAAGTGCTTATAAAGTTCATTTGTGTACGATTCAGCAGTCGTACCTCTATTGTCCATTTGCATGGGTGTCGTGAAGTTTGCCACTTCTGTCTTCTGAAGCGTGAAGTTGGCTTTGGAGAAATTTTTTACGGTTGTTTTCCTAATGGGGGGTGGGAGCGGGATGTGAATGTCTAGGGTGATTAGCTTGTGGTCGGATCTGACCAACTAGGAATTGACCTCTGGTGTTGAACACTGGTCGCCCATGTTGGTGATGACCAGGTCTAGGCTATTGCTGCACCTGGTGGGGCTGTGGATAAGTTGATCCAAGGCTTTGGAATTGATGAATTCCAGAAAACGTTGAGCAAATGTGTTGGTACATGAGCAGTTTTCCCAGTTAATGGTGGGGTAGTTGAAATCACCCATTATTAGGGTGTTCGGTTGTACCCTAATAATTTCCAGTTAATAGTGGGGTAGTTGAAATCACCCATTATTAGGGTGTTCGGTTGTACCCTAATAATTTCCAGTGTATCAAAAAAAGAGGAGTGGGAATCCTGGGGCATGGTGGGGGGGGGGGGGTCTGCAGCAAGCTAAAGTTTGGATTGCAGTCTTGCCCAGAGTTAGTTGAACTTGGATAATCTTGGATGCATTATGCTGAGCAACTAGCTTTCAGGTGTGGATATCCTTAATGAATATGGACACGCCTCCATCTTTAGTGTTTCGGTCCAGGTTAGGTGGCCGAAAGGTGTGGTATGAATTATAGCCTGGTAATGCAGGGGTGCTCTCTGGAGCTTTGAACCAGGTCTCTGTCACTTCACAGATGTTGATGTTCTCCATTTTAATGAGTGCCTCGAGTGAGTGCATTTTGAGGTTTAGACTTCTAGTGTTGAGTAGCATTACCCTCAGATTTTGCTTGCTTGTACCTGTTACGGTGGTGAATTTGTCATTTGAACCTTGCCTAAAAAAGGCACTATAGGGGTGGCAAGAGCCTTTGCCAGTATCCAGAATCCCAAGGGCGTCAGGTGTAGACCATCTCTGGCAAAGTATTGTGGTCTGTCGATCATGTCATCCCAAGCAGACAGAAACTGGATTCCCTTAGAATGACACCAGAAGCTTAAGAAGCTTAGCCAATTGTTGAAGTCAATCATTTTGTCCTTGTACTGTGATATCATTCTGGGTGATGGCAGGATGCTACTCAGAGCTAGGGTCATACCTGCCTGGGCTACAAGATCGGAGAGCTCATCCATGTCTCTTTTCATGTAGTTCAGGGAGGTACATCTCAGGTCATTCACACCAACATGGACAATGACAGAGTCATATTTGTACTTGTTGTGGAGTGACCTGAGTGCGTGCGTTATGTGGCGGATCCTGGCACCCGACAAGCAGCTGACAGTAGCTTTCTCCATGTTTAGCCTGGAGAGTGGAATATCAGTGTGCCTGACTATAGAGTCACATATGATTAGAGTGCTGGGTATGTTATGCCTTATGGGCTGTAGTTGAGTGGCAAAACTGGGTATGTGGGCTATGTGTCATTTGGTTTGTGTTGGGGGGTGGAGGTTGCTTGCATTTTTGCTTTGGAAGTCTTGGTTGGTTATTTGGGCAGATTTTTATTAAGAGCCTCTGGAAATGTAGGCATGTGTTTTATGCTTGTGTGTGTATTTTGGTGGTGTAGGTTTTGAGGGACTATGTGATGAGTGTGGTGTGGTGCAAGTGTTTACCTTCTCCTCTTGACTGTCTAGTCCAGTCTTCGGTGAAGAGAGCTTTGCTTCCAGTTTGGCTATATAAGTGCATCGCTCACAGGTCATAGTGTTGGGTGGTAGGAGGAGGGGGTTGTCTGTGTACATGAGGCAATTGCTGCATTGCCCCAAAATGCCCAGATTCATCAGGTAGACAGGAGAGAACACCGGGAGCTGACCTTTAGGCATGCCTGGATAGGTGCTTATTAAGTACTAAAAACTGTTTCCTCTAGACAAGTGAGGAAAGTTGAGTGCTATAGTAATTTGTAGCTTATTTAGTGCTCACAACGAGTTCTGAACAAGTGCTGAGCTCAAAGAAACAGATTTGAGTGCTAAAACTAAAAAGCTGGCTAGTAGCAAGGGAAATTTTGAGGAGCAGACTTTATGGCGCCAGGAATAGTTTAACCCTTGTTAAGTGGGGGGGGGGGGGGGCTCAGGAGCTTAGAAAACAGTCCTGGATACAGAAAATCTGTATCTGGACTATACTTGTTACAGGAAAGGGGGGAAACAAGCTTAGAATTGTTTTTCAGTAAAGTGCAAATGGAGAAAGCTGGAACAGACGTTAATTCAAGGTTAAGAATCTGAGTGGGTTGGCCTTCACAAATGTTCTCTATTAGATTGAATGAACTAATGACACTAGACTGGGAGGAGTGTCACAGATCAAATATACAGTATGGGAGGGCAACTGCAATGCCACCAAGTATAAGAACACCACAGTACTAGGAAGGGTGGGTAGGAAACTATTACAGCTCCTAGCTGTAGCTACTAATTTAACTATTACAGCTCCTAGCTGTAGCCACTAAATGAAAGTTTTAAACAGATCAAGGAGCAGGCATACTCTAGAGAATGCTTTTAACTGCAAACAGAGTAGACTAGAACACACAATCCTCAAAAAATCAAAAATGCACAGAAAAGCTCGGATAGAGCATTATAAACAGAAAACACAACTCTCAGTAGTATCTAGCAATGAAAAATACAGTTGAAACAGTATAAAACAGTACATAAATGCAGTGAAACAGTAAAAAAGCTTTATAACAGTGCAAAATGTAGTAGATTAACTGTATAGCACAATTATAAGCATTTCAGAAGTGCAGTTCAGTGAAATAAGAGTAAGAAATAACTTATCCTGCTCTTAGAATCTTAAGAAATTTCTGCTTAGTTTCAGTAATGAATTACCATCCACAGCCTGATAAATACAAGTACAACCTATTCCAGACACAGGGTTTATATACCAGCAAGGATGGAAGAGTTAGAAGATCAAATTATTACTCAGTTCTATTAGCCCCTGGTATTACCCAATCACTCGTACTACAGAAGGTCAGGAGACCCTGTTACTCTTAACAATAATGACGACAGACTATCAGCAGAAAATGGCTGCCAGAAACACAGGAAACTCAAACAAAACTACCAGGCCTTGACAACAGCAGACCTCTATCGAGATTTGCCACCTGAGCAGAACACAGAAACCTCACTTTAAAAGCATAGAAAGAACACTCACAGAGAGAAAATATAAGTCACAGTATGAAAAAGCAGTTTACAATTTAGTAATTAAATAAAAATGCAATTATAGTAATGCACACTATTACAGCTCCAAGCTGTAGCCACTAAATTAACTATTATAGCTCCTAGCTGTAGCCGTGATATGAAAGTTTTAAACAGATCAAGGAGCAAGCAGACTCTAGAGATTGCTTTTAACTGCAAACATACTAGACTAGAACACAGAATCCTCAGAAAATAAAAATGCACAGAAAAGCTTGGCTAGAGCACTCACAAACAGAAAATACAACTCTCAGTTAACCTGCTTTTTCTCTTTACATGTGCCCTTTCTGTAGCCCCTTGTCAGTATCCATTCATGCAGATTTTTGGCTAGAGCAAGAATGTGTCTGTTTACTGTGATTTGTGCCCAATGCTATTCTGATACTGTATGCGTCAGTGTTTTCCTGGTTGGTAGGTATGTACCTCTGCATCATCACTGCAAATTATGAACCTTAATGAAGATTTAAACTGACAAACAAGGTAATGTGTGTATATATATATATATATATATATATATATATATATATATATATATATATATATATATATATGGGTCTACTTCGAATAACCGAAGCGCCACGTCACCGACACCCGGAAGACCAAACGGAACGACCGAACAGGTAGGTTATCGAAAACGCAATATCTCGACAGCTGAAAGACCGACAACGGCAGCGTGTCAGCGCGATCCGGTAAGTGTGCGAAAGTGAAAGATTTAGGATTGGGGAGCGGACAGGTAAGTGTACAATAGTGAGGGATTTTAGGTTAGGGTGTGGGAAAGGTGAGTGTGCGGTAGTGTCGGACTTAGGGTTCCGGTAAGGTAAGTGTGTGATAGTGACGTAGTGTAGTGTAGGGAAGGGTTAAGTGTGTTAGGGTTAGTATGCGGGTGGAGTGAGTGTGCGATAGTGACGGGCTTAATGTTTTAGGGTGGGTTAAGTGAGTTAGGGTTAGGGTGCAGGTAGGGTAAGTGTGCGATAGTGACGGTGTTGAGGTTTAGGGGTGGGTTAAGTGAGTTAGGGTTAGGGTGCAGGTAGGGTAAGTGTGCGATAGTGACGGTGTTGAGGTTTAGGGTGGGTTAAGTGAGTTAGGTTAGGTGCGGTTGGGTAAGTGTGTGGTAGTGTCGGACGTTAGGGTTAGGGTTTAGGTTAAGGTTAGTGGATATGTTATTGTGTGCAATGTGCAGTTGACGTTTTTTGTGTCGGTGTAGTGGTGTTCGGTTTTTTGAGTTGTTGGTGTTTGTCAGTGTTGTGTGTTTTCGGTTGTTTGGGGTCGGTAACTTGTGTGTCGGTGATTCGGAAGTTCTGTGATAGAAAGTAGACCCATATATATATATATATATATATATATATATATATATATATATGTGTGTGTGTGTGTGTGTGTGTGTGTGTGTGTATCTATATCTAATGTGTATATATACGTATATCTAATATATATATATATATATATATATATATATATATATATATATATATATATATATATATGGGTCTACTGAATAACCGCCACGTCACCGACACCGGAAGACCGAGACGAACGACCGAACAGGTAGGTTATCGAAACGCGATATCCCGACAGCTGAAAGACCGACAACGGCAGCGTGAGCGATCCGTAAGAGTGAAAGTGAAAGATTTAGGATTGGGAGTGGACAGGTAAGTGTACGATAGTGAGGGATTTTAGGTTAGGGTGTGGGAAAGGTGAGGTGCGGTAGTGTCGGACTTAGGGTTCCGGTAAGGTAAGTGTGTGATAGTGACGAGTGTAGTGTAGGGAAGGGTTAAGTGTGTTAGGTTAGTATGCGGGTGGAGTGAGTGTGCGATAGTGACGGGCTTAATGTTTTAGGGTGGGTTAAGTGAGTTAGGGTTAGGTGCAGGTAGGGTAAGTGCGATAGTGACGGTGTTGAGGTTTAGGGGTGGGTTAAGTGAGTTAGGGTTAGGGTGCAGGTAGGGTAAGTGTGCGATAGGGACGGTGTTGAGGTTTAGGGGTGGGTTAAGTGAGTTAGGTGCGGGTTGGGTAAGTGTGCGGTAGTGTCGGACGTTAGGGTTAGGGTTTAGGTTAAGGTTAGTAGATATGTTATTGTGTGCAATGTGTAGTTGACGTTTTTTGTGTCGGTGTAGTGGTGTTCGGTTTTTTTGAGTTGTTGGTGTTTGTCGGTGTTGTGTGTTTTCGGTTGTTTGGGGTCGGTAACTTGTGTGTCGGTGATAGAAAGTAGACCCATATATATATATATATATATATATATATATATATATATATATATATATATTAGAGTAATCCAATAAACCTTCCAAACATCACTAGTAGTAACCTATTTGCATTTTTTCCCTGTGCAAGTGCTTCTACCCTGTGACAGTGACATGGCTTCAAGAGCAGGGGAGCGACAAATAAGAGTGTAGGTGTGTGGCCATTCCTACTTTCCCTGGGCTGCCAGCCATGCCTCCAGAATTGACAAATACTCCAACTTGGGCTTCCCCACATCTAGCAAGAAGACACAGTGGATTGCAGCAAGAGGAATGCATTGGACTGGACTCCTGCAGATGTTGGAAGACAAACTTTCCATCTACCCTGAGCCTGACATTCTTCTGTTGCACATTGGAGGGAATGATGTCATCGCTCATTTCTTGGACAGCTGAGGTTTCAAATCAAGACAGGTTTTGAACACATGCAGGCACAGTGGCCATGTTGTCATTTTGTGTGGTTTGACATAATTCCTCACCAGAACTGGAGAAATGCAAACAGCCAATAGGCAGCGCACAAAACCAGACAGTTACAGAATGGGTTCATACACAAGGTCAGCAGATCAACAATCAGCCATAACAGCATCCCTACAGAAGATTTTCACCTTTTCAGAAGTGACGAAGTTCACCTAAATGAAGATGGCACTGACGTGTTCTTGAATGATCTGCACAATGACATGATGGCAGCAATGCATGATATAATGGCAACACGTACCTAGTGACAAAGGACGGAAAACAACCATGATGAAAGTAGGACCACTATGGTAAGAAAAACTATTAAATATTATGAAAACCTTTCACTACTTACAACACAGTAAAATAACTGTAATTGGATGCTGTACTCATATGTATAGATACTACTTGTTATGATTCAGGTTTTGAAAATTATAATTTTCATATTTTGTTGCATAATTTTTTTATATTTTGGTAAACAACTATGGTAGGGAACATGTCTACATGCTGAATAAGACCTACTTTTTACAGACAGCACTAGTAGGTGCAAGACGGTAAAAGAACTGTATCTGTGCACTGTACACATATACAGCTATCAATGTTTATCATACAGGCTATGTAAATTATGACATTTTCATATTTTGGTAAATAACTTTGGTAGGGAACATGTCAACATGCTAATAAGACCTCATTTTGAGCACCGTATTAATACTTGCGAAATGGTAAAAGTACTGTATCTCTATGCTGTACACATGTACAGATATCAGTGTGTTTATGACTCAGGTTATGAAAATTATGATATGTTTTCATATTCTTGTGTACAACTGTGGTAGTGAACATGTCAACATGCTGAGTAAGACCTCATTTTGAAGACAATATTACTACTTGCAAAATGGTAAAATAACTGTATCTGTATGCTCTACACATGCACAGATATCACAGTTTATGACTCAGGTTATGAAAAGTATTAAAATGTTTTCATATTTTGGTAAACAATTCTGCTACACAAGACGGCAAGGTGATGAGTGAGGTATCCTTTTGAAGCCACTATCAAAATGTATAACTTCATGTAATAACATAAATTGTGAGTAAAACACGTGGACAGATGTCCCAGTTTGCTTGCTTGTAGGATTATAAATTTATTTTATTTTACAATTGTTGACTGGGAGTGTCTGACTGAGCTAAAGCCCTTTTTCAGCAGAGGCCCGGGGAGAAAATGAATATATTCGCCATATTTCTGTGAATATGTGTGCAAGGGAGTAAAGCAAGGTCGGGGTGAACTGTAATATTCACAGCAGAAGAAACAAACATCAATTTTGCAAAAAATGAATGCTCATCTGTGACATGGACAGAAATCAAATACTATTTGTCACATTATGGAAATTAGGATATTCCTCATTATTATGCCCATATCTTTGCAAGGAATCGTGGTGGCGACATACATGATGTATCGTTTTGAAGCTGACATTGAGCCACACAACTTGTACACTGATATGTAGTCTCTGTCTGCTACAGGTGATGAGATATTATGCTTTGTTTAATTATCAGAGTATGAGAAATATAATATTAATCGTATTTCTGTGAATATCTAAGTAAAGGAGCATCACACAGTAATGGTTAAGGTATCATTTTAAAGCTAACATTCATACAAATTAATTACAATCTGTGGGTCTATATTAGATCAGCAAATGCTTAAAAAAGTGAACGCTGATTCATCGAACTTAGGTAAGCGAAAGTGGAAAATATCGAAGCAGCAGAAACTAAATTTTTTTCCTAGGGAAAGAATTTGGCTGTCCGTTTCTGTTGCTTCGGTATTTTCAGTGCTGTGGTGGAAAGTTACGGGTCGGGTTCAGGTAAGTGTGTGATTGTGTGGATGTTAGTGTTAGGTGAGTTAGGGTTATGGCGCGAGTTAGGTATGTGTGCGATTGTGTGGACGTGAGGGTTTGGGCGGGTTAGGTGAGTTAGGGTTAGGGAGCGGGTGAGGTGAGTATGCGATAGTGACGGACCTTAGGGTTAGGGTTTGGGTTAAGGTAAGTGGATAGTTAGTGATATGTGGATAGTTTAGTGTAGGGTTAGGTGTATGTGTGTGGATTGCTGTTTGTTTGGCGTGCTTGTGTTGTGTGTATGTGTTTTGGAACAGCGATTTTTTTCCCCTAGGAAAAAATCGCTTTTCTGACAGTTCGAGATTGTAAGCTTTCGCTTACATAAGTTCAATGAATCAGCGTTCGCTGATTTCATAGAGACCCCAATATGTATGGGTCTACATGGTACATTCACCAAAATATTGTGATTTGCATTACCAAAAAGGTACAAAATATGCATATCACAGTATTTCTTGGCAAATATTTAATAATGACTTGCATACGCACTAGCTTATCATTTTATCACTATGGAATTTTAATGCTGTTTTTACTTTTCTCATTAAATTTGTTTGCTGTTTGACACAGGACTTTATCATGGTGGATTTTTGCTGTGGTGGAATTCCAGAGGTCTTCTTCTTTGTTTACATATGCACTAACAACATTTACACTGTTGGAAAGATCAGTATCTGCCAAACAACTTTCACCTTTACATTTTTAGTCTAGCTCTTACGGTTAAAGACAGTTATGAACATTTAGCTAACGGTTCACTTGAGCAAGAAAGTTGAAGCCAAAAACCGAGACGTGTAAAACATGTATACAGGCTAACCTGCAGCTTCTTTGGAATTTGTTTCTGAAACATCGATTACCTTAAGCTCTGTGTCTAGAGTGGTGTTACTGCAGGTAAGCCTGTGTAAGTTATGAACGCTTGTTTTCTGTATGGTATTATAAATAGATTACCTTAAGCTCTGTGTCTAGAGTGGTGTAGCTGCAGGTAAGCCTGTGTAAGTTATGAACGCTTGTTTTCTGTACGGTATTACAAATAGATTACCTTAAGCTCTGTGTCTAGAGTGGTGTAGCTGCAGGTAAGCCTGTGTAAGTTATGAACATTTGTTTTCTGTATGGTATGACAAATAGATTACCTTAAGCTCTGTGTCTAGAGTGGTGTAGCTGCAGGTAAGCCTGTGTAAGTTATGAACGTTTGTTTTCTGCATGGTATTACAAATAGATTATCTTAAGCTGTGTGTCTAGACTGGTGTAGCTGCAGGTAAGCCTGTGTAAGCAGCAGCGGCCTTAGGTCAGCTGGTGCCCTAGGCAAAAGGGCTCCACAGCACCCCCCCCACACCACCCAGGTGCCCCCATCCTGGTCTACCTTCACCAAATAAATACTGGAAAAGTGCCCCTGCTACAGCAGTGCCCTAGGCGGCCGCCTAGTTGGCCTATGCCTAAGGCCGGCTATGTGTGTAAGTTATGAACGTTTGTTTTCTGTATGGTATTACAAATAGATTATCTTAAGCTCTGTGTCTAGAGTGGTGTAGCTGCAGGTTAGCCTGTGTAAGTTATGAACATTTGTTTTCTGTACAGTATTACAAATAGATTATCTTAAACTCTGTGTCTAGAGTGGTGTAGCTGCAGGTAAGCCTGTGTAAGTTATGAACATTTGTTTTCTGTGCAGTATTACAAATAGATTATCTTAAACTCTGTGTCTAGAGTGGTGTAGCTGCAGGTTAGCCTGTGTAAGTTCTGAACATTTGTTTTCTGTATGGTATTACAAACAGATTATCTGAAAATGAGCTCAGGCTGCACTGTTGTTTCTACGGTGGAAGTATGCAGACAGCATTGTCTGAACTGCTCCAGAGTGAATGAGTTAAGAGCTGGACTGTCATACTGTCACAGCTTGGGACTGCATTCACACAGCAACAGGGATGTATCTCATAACAAAATCAGGCTTATGCACAGACACCTGCCTGGGCTAATTCCCATTCATACCACCAATCTCCTGTTACAATAAGCTTTATGTTTAACAGCTGGACTGCCCTAGTGTCACGGTGTGGGACTGCATTCACACACCCACAGGGGTGTCCCACTGATAACAAAATCAGGCTGATGCATGACACCTGCCTGGGCTAATTCCCATTCATATCACCAATCTCCTGATACAATAAACTTTACTTTTAATAGCTGGTCTGCCCTAGTGTTAAGGTACGGGACTGCATTCACACAGCCACAGGGATTTCTCACATAACAAAATCAGGCTTATGCACAGACACCTGCCAGGGGCTAATTCACATTCATATCATCAATCTCCTGTTAAAATAAGATTTATGTTTAATAGCTGGACTGCCCTAGTGTCACAGCATGGGACTGCATTCACACAGCCACAGGGACATCTCACTGATAACAAAATCAGGCTGATGCACTGACACCTGCCTAGGCTAATTCCCATTCATACCACCAGTCTCAACTCGGTGGTGGTGGTGCTGCGGTAGTGTTGTCGCCTCACAGTAAGACGCTGTCCGGTTCGATTCTCAGCTATAGCGTCTTCTGTGTGGAGACATGCGTGAATGGGCGTACCTTTGTTGAAGGTTGTGCATCAGAGCTGGCAACTCGGCACGTAAAAATCTACTGCCAATCATTAGCGGACCGCAGTTCCGCTGTGGCGACCCCTAACCGGGAAAAGCCGAAGAACACAACAACAACAACAATCACCAGTCTCCTGCTACAATAAGCTTTATGTTGATCTGTGTTTCATGTAGAATCTGGAATTATATCTGAGGTTTCTCATCAGATGACTGATATCCCAATGCTGAAAACAACCTGCAAACCAAACTTAAGACTGCAGATAGAAAAGTGTCATCTTAGAAAAGCATAAAATAAGAGGCCTTACTAGGTGAAACAACGTAAGAATGTGACTACAATTTGACTACAGCAGAACAATGTTGTAAAACCAAGACTACTAGTACTGCTGCAGTCTTTGCATAGTTTCCTTCCCATACAAAGTAAGCCTTTTCCTCAGTAGACAAACAATTCATTATACAAACTGCAATGAAGCCTCATTACTTACCTTTGTGTTGTATCACTCTCAGTATGTTTTCCAAATTTGTTGATAGAAACCTGTCCCGTTCACTGTAAAGGCCTCTCCACAGATGTTTAGCTCCTCTGTGCTTTTCCACAACTTCAGTTACTAATTGTTTTGCAGCAGGGGTGGCACTGTTGTGTTCCTGTTCATATGCGTATCGCTATAAAGCAAAGTTCATATGTAAATGAAAAGAGCAATAACTTGCTATTTTTTAAATAAATTACTACTAGCAAGAAGTTTTTCCCCAATTTTACCCCAACATTATACAAGTGTGATAGTACAATCCCCTTTTGTATCAGTCAGCACTGCTCAGGAGACGACTAGAGAACATTCTTATTAGAAACCCTCTGAAATCTAACTTCATCACTGACACTGTGTAAGTGACAGCTTGAAAACCCTAAATATTTTATTTGACTTGACCCCAAAACCTTAGATTTCAGCTGAGTACAACATGCCTAAAGGAAGGCTAGCAAAATTACGGTGCCTTAGAAAAGGAAAGAAACCCTTAGTCTTCCACTTTACCCAACTTCCTTACAGTAGAACAGTATCGGATGAACACAACTAAATCAGCTTTCATGCTGCAGTCTAATTCCATGGTTCTCAGATGGTGGATAACATCTCTCTACATGTATCAGAATCAACATCCCCTGACTGTCAATACGTTGTGAAGCACAATGCTGATCAGTGTTTCCCAGTATATAAAAATAAATAAATAATAATCACTGCTACTGTGATTTCTAAGTGAGCACCGTCAAGGATTCTCTTTTTTGGGGAGTCTCACTGCAAAATGCTGTGACTCTGGAAATGGTAGTTGTAAGCACAGTGTGTTAAGGCTTGTCCAGTGCAAACAGCACTTTGCAGTTTTTTCACCCTTCTGTATTTCAGACATTAGCTTTTGGCATTTCTGATGCTCGAGGTTTTGCCTCTCAACACTTCTTAATGGAACCAGTGGATAACAATGTATCAGCAGGCCACACTCTTAATGACAATAGTGGCAGCAGAATAAATAGCCGAATCAATATCAGGTGTGTAATTTGTAAGGCCGAAGTGCATTTTTTGAGATAGTTAACCTCCAGCAGGTCTATGAAATAAACATTTCAGATGCCGTTTCAGTTATAAAAGTACCAGAGTGAAGCTGCAGAAGTGGGAAATAATAAAACAGTGGTTCATCTTTTCAGGAATTAAGAGCTAATTATTTAAGGGATTCCTTCTCCATTACCTTTTGTGCTGGTTGGCAGGTTGCGCCATGACAGGTTCTGCTTCTCTTGTAAACGAACTACATAAAGCAGGTATAAGAAGTGAATGAACGTTTACTGCTTCTGTGAAAACTGCTGTTATTTAGTTTTGGTTTAACTATAAACAGTTCTTATAAATAAGCACTTTTCACTGCTAAGCTGCAGTTATAATGCTGTACCTACCTCACCTACTTAGTGGGACAGACATAACTGCAGGCAAACAGCAGTGTGGGAGTTATAAAGGCTACATGGACAAGAATCTGAAGGAATGGATTATGGTCACACAGGAAGGTGCTGCATATTAGTCACTGCACCTGCATCAGAGTGTGTGTGTGTGTGTGTGTGTGTGTGTGTGTGTGTGTGTGTGTGTGTGTGTGTGTGTGTGTGTGTGTGCGCGCGCGTGCACGTGCATGTGCATGCTTCTCTAATACGGAGGTGCCACTAAATTTCTGTACTTCTAAAGTAAATAACTAGTTCAAGAATCCGCTTGGGTCTGCAATGCCTTCATGTTGCAGTTCTTTGTCTTCTTTTTGTAATAATGATGGCTAGGAACTGAAACCAGCATGAAAGACTGTTGAGATGACATCAATCAGTTTTACAAAAATGCTAGGAATTTTGCATTCAGTTTTACTGGAGAGTGGGAGGTATAGCAAATAACTACATGTATGTATTATGTATGTACGTATGTATGCATGTATGTATGTACTTCAGCTACCATGCTGACTGATCATCTAGATACCACCACTACCACCCATTCTTTACATCCCCTGGAAAATGGCCATTCAGTCATCCAGGAGCCCATGAGGGAGTTCTCCATTTTGACATAACCTCTGCAATGGCTAATTTAAAGGCTGGCTCCCCTCCCCCATTGGTAGGCAAGCTCCAACCACAATGCAATGAAGGCTGCCAATATGTATGCAGTTTATCAGAGTTAAGAATGCCATAAACCATTCTCTCTCCAATATAAGTCAGCACTGCAGGGGATCTGAATGCCTCCTTCCCTCTCATGATGGGCAATCCAGCACTGACCACTCACTCCCTAAATCCCCTACCGGTCTGCTTATTTCAACTCCTGAGCCACTAACTGATCATGTATCATCTGGGTCATAGAGCTTAAATCCACTATGCCACAGAGCCAGACAGAGGTCCTTTAATAATAATAAAAAAAAAGGTTTGCACTTACTTTTACTGGAGAGTGAGAGATATAGCACAGAAATACATTTTAATCAAGAAAGCAGGAAATCATAAAAATAAATCACTTCTGCAAATGACTGTCTCTGCAAATCAACACAAGCAATTATCCTGACTGACAGATATGTTTCTCATTTATGAAATGGGTCTTTGCCATTATATGATTGAAGTGGATGTATTACATCAAGCACTTCTCTTAATATTCATATATCTATACACACACACACACACACACACACACACACATTTATATATATATATACACACACACACACACACACACACACACACACACATTTATATAGACACACACATTTATATATGCACACGCACACACACAATATATGTGTGTGTGTGTGTGTGTGTATGTATATATATATATATATATATATATATATATATATATATATATATATATATATATATATACATATACATACACACACACACACACGCACACACACATACAACTCCTCGCTTGTTAGATCAGACCATAAACTAAACACCCAAGATATCCACATTCAGACCCCACCCTCACACAAGGAAACTATCGTAAAAAAATTTTCCAACGTGAACTTCACACTACTCAAAACTGAGGTGACTAACTTCACAACGCCCCTACAGATGGATAACACAGTAAATACAGTCACGACTGCTGAATCCAACACAAATGCACTCTACAAGCACCTGCATGAGTGCATGGATCATGTTATCCCCAACAAAACCAAGACGCTATCCTCCAAAAAAAAAAGGAAGCTAATCTGGTGGTCCCCTGCCATTAACAAACTCTACAACAGAAGGAAGAAACTATTGCAAAAGACAGTAAAAACCCAGGTATGGTGGAACTCACTGACAGGCCTCAGTGAGAAACTAAGATCTCTCATGAAATCCTCCAAAGTTAATTTTGAAAGAAAAATTGCCACGGATTCCAAAGACAACCACAAGGCATTCTTTAGCTATGTCAAAAATCTCCATGGCAACACCCAGATCTGCACCGAGCTACAACAGAACGGCACAAAATATACAGAGCCAACTGATACTGGCAACATATTGGCAGATAGGTTCAGTGCAAACTTTACTCCCCCCCCCACCCCCAAAGAGCCCATTACTATACCAGATGGTTGTAGAGCCCCGGCAATCACAAACACAGGTAAAAATGTCTCTCTCTAAAGCCAAAAATACAGCATCCATGGGGCTGGACAACATCCCAGGCTACATCTTACATGAACTCCAAAATGAACTTGCCCCCACCTAAAAATCCATGTTCAATCACAGCCTCACCACAGGCTATGTGCCCACAGAATGGCGCACAGCAAAGGTTATCCCACTCCACAAAGGAAGAACCACCACAGACCCCAGGAACTATCAACCTATTAGACTGACAAGCCTGGTCTGCAAGGCCATGGAGCGTATCATCATGGAACTCAGAAACAAAGACATTGGTAACATCCAAACTCTGGACATTACCCAATTCAGATTTGTAAAAGGTAGGTCATGTCTCCTAAACCTAGTAGACTTCTTCGAAACAGTTACTAAGGCCATAGATGAGGGCAAGGTGGTCCACACAGCGTACCTGGACCTCGCCTTTGACACTATACCTCATTCAGGGATCACAGACAAACTCATTAACCTTAACATAAACCCTTATGTCATGAGATGGGTGGCCAGATGGCTCACGGACAGAACCCACATGGTAAGAGTTGCAGACTCCAGATCCGACTCCAAACCAGTGACAAGTGGAGTGCCCCAGGGTTCAGTCTTGAGACCCCTCCTGTTCGGTATATACTTCTCTGAAGTGCAAGCGAACACTGAGGGTCTATGGCTAACCAAGTTCGCAGATGAGTGCAAACTGGGTGCCATTATCGATTCCCCTGCCGACTTAGACATCCTGAAAAAGGGCCTCACTGAGACAGACACCTGGTGCCACAGTGGTCAGAAAATCTTTCTACTTCGCCCATTTAATCACAAAGGGTTCGCATCTAGAAATAAGGAAGTCATTGTTCCCCTCTACTCATCACTTATCAGACCCCTCATTGAATACAATGCCCCATTTGGGATGTACCTCACAAGACATCTACAACAACTTGAGAGGCCCCAATGTACCTCACCAAGGGGACTGCTGGCCTCAAACAATTGCCCTATGCCAACCAGCTCAAGAAACTGAAACTCTACTCGGTTGCATACCTCTTACTTTGTGGTGACCTCTGTCTGACATACAAAGCTATGTCAAACCTGGAATTGTTGGACATGCTCTAACTGAAGAAATCCGTATCTCCCCGAGCTACATGCTCTAGGGACCCAAACCTCACCACAACAATAAACAGGACATGCTGGAGGGACAGATTCTTGTCCCAGAGACTTCCCATGCACTGGAACAAAATTCCCATCCACATCAAGCAGAGCTCATCATCAGCACTCTTCTAGAAACACCTTGATAAGTGGATGGGTGATAGGAAATTCACCCCTGGGGTTATGTCTGGGGCACTGTTCGATAGAGGGGCAGGAACTTAACAATACACGGGTGGCGAAAGCCAATACACTGTTGGCTAGGCTTGCTTTGGCTCTCAGGCCGATAGTCTAGTACCTACCTATGAACCTATACACACACACACATGTATGTATATATATATATATATATATATATATATATATATATATGTATATATATATATATATATATATATATATATATATATATATATATATATATATATATCTGTACATACATATATACCCCCACACACACACACACACACATACGGGATCTATTTAGTACATCGAACTTACGTTTCAACAAAACGTAAATTTGTGAGTACACTTCAGTGAAAGTGCATTTTGTCGAAAATGCACTTTCATGTGAAAATAAAAAAAAAAAAAGGAAGAAATAAAAACATGCAGTTTGCATGTAACCTTAGTTGTACATCAACGTTTAGTGTTGATGTACAAGTACGCAAACTAGTGCGAAGATCGTGGTACCGTGGGGATAAGGGAATATTCCATTTTCCCCTCTGTAGTGCGATCTTGGAGTGAGAATATTAAAGTAGGGGGGTGTAGACGGTGCAGCCCCTTACGTGGGGGGTGCAGGGGGGGCTTGTTGTTTTTGTGCCAAAAGTACCTTTTGGAATTATGACCAAAAAGTTCAACCTTGGTCTCATCAGACCATAACACGTTCCCACATGCTTTTGGGAGACTTGATTTATTGTTTTGCAAATTTTAGCCGGGCCTGGATGTTTTTTGAGTAAGAAAAGGCTTCCTTCTTGAACCCTACCCCATAGTCCAGACATATGAAGAATACGGGAGATTTTTGTCACATGTAGTACACAACCAGTACTTGCCAGAAATTCCTGTAGCTCCTTCAGTGTTGCTGTAGGTCTCTTGGCATCCTCCCTGACCAGTTTTCGTCTTGTCTTTTCATCAAGTTTGGACGGACATCCAGTTCTTTGCAATGTCACTGTTGTCCCATATTTTCTCCACTTTTTGATGACTGCCTTCACTGTGTTCCAATGCTGTGGAAATTTTTTTGCACCCTTCTCCTGACTGATACCTTTTAACAATGAGAGCCCTTTGATGCTTTGTAAGCTCTCTGCGAACCATGGCTTTTGCTGTAGCAGGCAACTGAGAAGATGTCAAGAAAATCCTACTAGCACAGCTCAACTTTATTTGGGGTTAATCACAGTCTCTCTAATTGATGGCAGGTGTGTACCCAAGAAGACTGAATGCTGTAATTAAATCAAAAGGTGCTTCAACAAAGTATTAGTTTAAGGGTGTGTACACACAACTAAGCATTAGTTTAAGGGTGTGCACACTTATGCAACCAGTGTATTGTACATTTTTTATTTTTATATTTTTCCCCTAACAGATTTGTTTGTTTTTCAATTGAACTGTGCAGGTTATAGGTCACATTAAAGGTGAGAAAAGTTCTGAAATGATTTATTGTGGTTTCATTTTTTATATCACAAAAATAGGCATTTTAGCAGGGGTGTGTACAATGTTTATATCCAATGCATATATATATATATATATATATATATATATATATACACACACACACATATATATATATATATATATATATATAGATATATATATATATATATATATACACATATATATACATATATATATATATATATATATATATATATATACATATATATATATATATATATATATATATATACACACACATATATATATATATATATATATATATATATATACACACACACACACACACACACACATACACACACTCACACATACATACATATATAATATACACACACATATTCATAAACACCTGTCCATAAACTATGTCTTGATTAGCAATAATTCTGTTGTTCTTTTTACATGTTTTTGCTCTGTCTTTGAGCTTCTTCACTAGGAATCCACTGAAAACAGTACTTCCCAAATGGACATCCATAGTCAACAAATGGAATAAATGGATTTTTTTCCCATTAATTTGGGATGGGTCACAGAAGTGTTTCTAAATTCCTAAGCAGGTGAAAGAACACAAATGTTTATAAATTAAAATGCCCCTTAAACCCAACATGACCTTTAAGTAACAAGGTAACATCCATTGCACGTAAATCCAGCTACTTAGAAGTCTAAGGTATCCTCATGTACATCTAACTTAAAACTATCACCCCCACCCTTAATCAACAAGGCAAAGCCCCAGCATCCACAAACCACCTTGATCACTATCACTTAAAGACACTCCCGACTCCACAAAACACAGCTCGTACCACACCCTTTTCAAGCAAGATAATATTCTAGCATCCACACAGCCATTTCCAAGATTATCTAACATAGCATCCCCTAAATACAACAATCACCCAACCTTAACCCAAAGGAAAATGCACATTCACCCACCCAGCCACTTCTATGGCAGTCCATTATAACCATCATCATATCAAATAATGAAACCCACCATGTCTATATCCTGAACCCAAGTACCTACAGTCCATCATAACCATCACCATTTCTTAAACAATGAAAGCACACTGTGTCTGTATCCTGTACCTAAGTACCTACAATCCATCATAACCATCACCATATCAAACAATGAAAGCCCACCATGTCCGTATCCTGTTCCTAATTACTTACAGTCCATCATAACTATCATCATATCAAACAAAGAAGGCCCATCATGACCGTATCCTGTACATACACCATCCATTTCCATAGTAACCAGCTCTGTGGAACAGAGTGATGGAGTCATGGCTGCACCTCAGCTGACCACAGTTTAACCAGTAAGTCCTGGGCTGGAAGAGTTTACTGGAGATGCTTGGGATAGGCAGATAACTGTCAGTGCATGAGCACCACCTGTAGGACAGGTCAATACTAATACATTCGCAAACTGCTAAGGGCTGGGCCTGTAGGACATATAGTTATTAATACAGTCAGACTGAGAGCTGAGCCTGTAGGATAGATCTGGTCTATATTATGTTGTCAAAAGGGCTATTCATTGAATGCCCTTTCATCGACACATAAACACCAAACTACCAAAACTTTGAACAGCCACATAAGCAATTTTTTTCCCAGGGCAAAAAAAAAAAAATTGCTTGGCCAACAACAAAAAAAAGTAATTTTCATACCCTATGAAGTGGGGGGGGGGGGGTTGTCCCCCCCCAACTAAATATACCAACTCAGAGATCGCACAACAGTGAAGGAAAGGGCAAATTTCTGACTTTGGCCAAGTGATTTTTTTCCCCTCGGAAAAAATTTGCTTATGTGGCCATTCGAAGTTTTGGTAGTTCAGTGTTTATGCATCGATGAAAAGGCATTCAATGAATAGCCCTTTCGACAATGTAAATGGAACCCTGATAGATTAGTAATAATACATTCACATACTGCAAAGGGATGGGCCTGTAGGTCAGACCAGTACTAATACATTCATATACTGCAAAGGGATGGGCCTGTAGGACATATATGTATTAATACAGTCAGACTGAGGGATCAGCCTGTAGGATACACCAGTACTAAAACATTCACATACTGCAAAAGGATAGGCCTGTAGGACATATAGGTATTAATACAGTCAGACTAAGGGCTGACCTGTAGGACAGGTCAGTACTAATATATTCACAGGCTGCAAAGGGATGAGCCTGTAGGACAGACAGGTGCTGATGCATCCACAGACTGCAAAGGGATAAGCCTGTAGGACAGACAGGTACTGATACATCCACCGACTCCAAAGGGCTGAACTTGTAGGACGGACAGGTACTAATATATTCACAAACTGGAAAGAGAGCCAGACTGGCAAACACTGGGAAATACTAAACCTGGGTTGTAGGTATAGAAACACTATGCTTGTATTAAATGCATGGAACCACACACCCACATCCTAATATACCAGGTTCAAGAATGACTTTCCCCATCTGGCTGCCTGGTGAATGGGGTACAGCTTCCAGAAAAGCAAATCCTCCCTGTATGACGGCCCATCACAGCTCATTTCTTGGCTCCAACAGTAACTGACAATGGGTGGGTGGGATAGAACAAATGAGGACTAGGGGGGGGAGTCCTACTAGAAAAAAACCTGTGGTCTTCAACATTTACTCTAGGTTCCAGTTTAATTTAATTTAGCTTAATCTAATTAACATCAGTGTTCTTTTTTCAGTGGTGTGTTTAAGTATAACTTCGAGAATTATTCTGAATATACCGGTGGGTCAAGCAAAAGATCCCCCCCCCTCATTGGAACCAACCAAGACTGGCAATGAGATAGTCTGAGATTTTACATTTATACGTCCACATATGTACTCTTACTCCCACATGCTTAGGTCATATGGAACGTTGCGGCATTAGTACCCAAGCCAGATGTCTTGGGTATCCCGTAAAATAATCTTACAGTTTGGAATACTGCAACAATGGTCTAACTAAGGACAGCAGTAGGAATGCATACAACAAAGGGGGTCCTGTTTGCGTTTCCACTATAAAGAAAATATGTTCCATTAAGAAACATAAGATTTCCTGGCAGTAGGTTTTCTGACCTCCTGTAAAACCTGGAACACCTCTTCTGAGAAATCTTTTTAGAAATGGTGCTGAAAGGAATTAAAACCCTCATCACTGCAGGCTGAGAAGAAGAGCATGACTAAGCAGCCCTTGTTCTGTGTGAGCAAGTCTATCCTGTGAGATAACTTGTGATGACTGCCCCTGGCCAGGTGAAAAAGAAAAATGAGTGCTGCCTGGGCCAAAAGGGAGTCACCAGCAAGATTTTAGGCCTGTCCAACAAACTCTTGTGAAGGACCTTTAGCAGAAGAGAAAACAAATGCAAACAGAACATCCTTTTCCAAGAGAAGGACATGACCTCTTGTTTTCCGTGTCTGTGGGTTTGTCAATCTGAAACAGAACTTAAAATTGTTGTCTGTTCTGGAGGAGGCATAGACATCCATTTGAGGATTACCACACTGTTGAACAATGTCCAGGAATACCTCATTCTGTAACATTGATTCGTAAGGATCTTCCCTAGATCTGCTCAGGGTGTCTGCCACAATGCTTCTGTTAGAGGAAATAGAGACTGTCAGAAGAATCAAACTGTGTTGGTTGGCAATTCCATTGCTATCAAGGAGAGTTTGCAAAGATGGTAGGACTATGTCCCTCCTTGTTTGCTGATGTAGCATGACAGTGGTGGTGTTGATAAACACTCAGAGGGGACCTGGAAGTCAGAGATAATGCAAGGACTGAAGAGACAGAATCAAGGGCCTTATCTTTTTTTTTTAAATACCCTTAGTGAATTATCACTTGTGGCATAGGCAAACTTACATTTATAGAAAGGCAATAAAACACTATTACAAATCAACATTTACAGACATTATACATCGCATATATATGAGCCCAGCCACTGGAGATGCACAAACCAGTGCATTTCTTTGTGCCGGTCCCAAGCCCGGATAAATGGGGAGGGTTACATCAGGAAAGGCATCCGTTGTAAAATTTTTGCCAAATGACATATGCGGACAACAGTACAGATTCCATACTGGATCGGTCGAGGCCAGGGTTAACAACGACCATCACCAGTGCTGTTAGCCAACAGGGTGCTGATGGAAATTGGGCTACTGTTGGCCGAAGGAGATGGAGAAGACAAGGGGGAAGGCATGCTCGAAGGCAGGAAGACAGGAGGAACGTTAGGAGTGCGGTAGTAAGGGTAGGAACTTTGAATGTTGGCAGTATGACTGGCATAGGGAGAGAGCTAGCTGATATGATGGAGAGAAGGAAGGTTGGTATATTGTGCATGCAATGGAAAGGGAGTATGGTCAGGTGTATCGGAGGTGGGTTCAAACTGTTCTATCATGGTGTGGATGGGAGGAGAAATGGGATAGGGGTTATCCTGAACAAACAGTATGCAAAGAATGTTTTGGAGGTGAAAAGTGTGTCAGATAGAGTGATGTTTATGAAGCTGGAAATTGACGGTTTGATGATGAATGTTGTTAGTGCATATGCTCCGTAAGTTGGATGTGCAATGGATGAGAAGGAAAAATGTTGGAGTGAGTTGGATGAAGTGGTGGAGTGTGTACCCAAGGGTGAGAGAGTAGTGACTGTAGCAGATTTCAACGAGCATGTTGGTGAAGGGAACAAGTGGATGACGAAGTGATGGGTAAGAATGGTGTTAAGGACAGGAATGCAGAAGGTCAGATGGTAGTGGATTTTGTGAAAAGGATGGACTTGGCTGTAGTGAATACGTATTTTAAGAAGAGGGAGGAACATAGGGTGACGTACAAGAGTGGAGGA
This sequence comes from Protopterus annectens, assembly GCF_019279795.1. Taxonomy (NCBI): domain Eukaryota; kingdom Metazoa; phylum Chordata; order Ceratodontiformes; family Protopteridae; genus Protopterus; species Protopterus annectens. The sequence continues at coordinate 1,692,166,193 of NC_056741.1, forward strand.
AGATGCACACAGGTGGATTATATCTTATGCAGGAGGGCCAGTCTGAAGGAGATTGGAGACTGTAAAGTGATGGCATGGGAAAGTGTAGTTAGACAGCACAGGATGGTGGTCTGTAGGATGACACTGATGATCAAGAAGAGGAGGAAGAGTGTGAGGGCAGCATCAAGGATCAAATGGTGGAAATTGAAAAAGGGTAATTGTGAGGTGGAGTTCAGGGAAGAGTTAAGACAGGCACTGGATGGCAGTGAAGAGTTACCAAACAGCTGGGTAACTACAGCACAGCTAGTAAGAGAGATGGCTAGAAAGGTGCTTGATGTGACACCTGGAATGAGGAAGGAGGACAAGGAGACCTGGTGGTGGAATGAAGAAGTACAGGAGAGTGTACATAGAAAGAGGTTGGTAAAGAAGTGGGACTGTCAGAGAGATGAAGAAAGTAGACAAGAGTATAAGGAGATGAGGTGCATGGTAAAGAGAGAGGTGGTGAAGGCTAAGGATAAGGCGTATGAAGAGTTGTATGAAAGGTTAGACACTAAGGAGAGAGAAAAGGACCTGTACCGACGATACCTAGGTCAGTGGTGGAGCACCGGTGTTTTGTTTGCTAATAAAGCTGGGTTGGATGAGCCTCGTCATCTCGTGGATTTTTTACAGTTCAGTGTTGGCTCCTTTGGTTTGACCTGTACCGATTGGCTAGACAGAGGGACCAAGCTAGGAAAGATGTGCAGCAGGTAAATGTGATAAAGGATAATGAGGGAAACACTTACAAGTGACGAGACTGTGTTGAGCAGATGGAAAGAGTAATTTGAAGGCTAATGAATGAAGAGAATGAGAGAGAGAAGGTTGGATGATGTGAGGATAGTGAATCAGGAAGTGCTGTGGATTAGCAAGGAGGAAGTAAGGACAGCTGTGAAGAGAATGAAGAATTGAAAGGCTGTTGGACACTCCCGGTCAACAAATATAAATAAATAAATAAAAAATAAATGACATACCTGTGGAAGCATGGAGGTGTTTAGGAGAAATGGCAGTGGAGTTTTTAAACACATTGTTTAATGAAATCTTGGAAAGTGAGAGGATGTCTGAGGAGTGGAAAAAAGTGTTTTGTTACCAATCTTTAAGAATAAGGGTTATGTGCAGAGCTGTAGTAACTACAGAGGGATAAAACTGATTAGTAACAGCATGAAGTTATGGGAAAGAGTAGTGGAAGCCACTTTAAGAAGAGAGGTGATGATTGGTGATCAGCGGTATGGTTTCATGCCAGGAAAGAGCACTGCAGATGCAATGTTTATTCTGAGAATGTTCATGTAGAAGTATAGAGAAGGTCAGAAGGAGTTGCATTGTGTCTTTGTGGACTTAGAAGCATATGACAGCGTGCCTAGAGAGGAGTTGTGGTATTGTATGAGGAAGTCGGGAGTGTCAGAGAAGTATGTAAGAGTGGTACAGGATATGTACGAGGGTAGTGTGACAGCGGTGAGGTCTGCGGTGGGAGTGACGGATGCGTTTAAGGTGGAGGTAGGATTACATCAAGGATCAGCTCTGAGCCCTTTCTTATTTGCAATGGTGATGGACAGGTTGACAGACGAGATCAGACAGGAGTCCCCTTGGACTATGATGTTTGCAGATGACATTGTGATCAGTAGTGAGAGTAGGGAACAGGTGGAGGAGACCCTTGAGAGGTGGAGATATGCTCTAGAGAGAAGAGGAATGAAGGTCAGCAGGACTAAGACAGAATATATGTGTGTGAATGAGAGGGAGGATAGAGGAATGGTGAGAATGCAGGGAGTAGAGGTGGCGAAGGTGGATGAGTTTAAATACTTGGGATCAACAGTTCAGATGTAACGGTAAGTGTGGAAGACAGGTGAAGAATAGAGTAAAGGCACGGTGCAGTGGTTGGAGAAGAGTGTCAGGAGTGATTTGTGATAGATGGGTACCAGTAAGACTAAAAGGAAAAGTCTACAAGAGGGTAGTGAAACCAGTTATGTTATATGAGTTGGAGACGGTGGCATTAACAAAAAGGCAAGAGGCAGAGCTGAACGTGGCAGAGTTAAAGATATTAAGATTTGCATTGGGTGAGACAAGGATGGACAGGATTAGGAATCAGTATATTTTAGGGTCAGCTCAGGTTGGACAGTTTGGAGATAAAGCCAGAGAGGCAAGATTGCATTGGTTTGGACATGCGTTGAAGAGGGATGCTGGGTATATTGGGAAAAGAATGCTAGGGATGGAACTGCCAGGTAAGAGGAAAAGAGGAAGGCCTAAGATAAGGTACAGGGATGTGGTGAGAGAGGACGAGCAGGTGGCTGGTGTGATAGAGCAAGATGCAGAGGACAGGAAGAAATGGAAACAGATGATCCGCTGTGGTGACCTGTAACGGAAACAGCTGAAAGAAGAAGAATACATTGTACGTATGCATATATATATATATATATATATATATATATATATATATATATATATATATATATTTTATATATTATATAAAAAAAAATCCTTTCCTGTAACTAGTGTAGTCCAGATTCAGATTTGCTGTATCCAGGACTGTATGTAAGCCTCTGAGCCCCCCAAGCTTTCTGTGTTGGAGGGAAGCCTTCTAGCTTATCAGTGGGAGTGGTAAGCACTAGGTAACCTATCTACCACATAAGGAGTGGTTCAGGCCCAGAAATTGTAGTTATTGGCCGTTTGGGCAGCTTTTCCAAATCTCTCAACTTTCTGATTTAAAAGCCCGTATTTGCACTTTTCCCCCTTTCCTGTAACTAGTTTAGTCCAGATACAGATTCTTAGTTTTAGCACTTGAATTTGCTTATTCGTGATCAGCACTTGTTCAGAATTTGTAAGCGCTAAATAACCTACTAATCACTACAGCACTCAAACTTCCTCATTACCTAGAGGAAAACAGTTTTGGTACTTACTTTCCTCACTTGCTTAAAGAAAAACAGCTCTTGTACTCACTTTCCTCACTTATCTAGAGGAAAATAGTTTTTTTATTCAGGCATGTCCAAGGGTCAGCTCCCATTGTTCTCTCCTGTCTATCTGATGAATCTGGGCATCTTTGGGCAATGTAGAAATTGCCTCATGTACACAGACAACCCTCTCCTCCTACCACCCAACACTACAACCTGTGAGAGATGCACTTATCTAGCCAAACTGGAGGCAAAGGTCTCTCCAATCAAGAGTGAACTTGACAGTCAAGAGGAAAAGGTAAACACTTGCACCACACCACACTCATCACATAGTCTCACTAAATCTACACCACCAAAATCCACACATAAAAACACAAAAACATTCGCTGAGGCTGTCAATAATAATCTGCTCAAGTAACAGAGACCTCCAAAGCAGAAATGCAAGCAACCTCCACCCCCCAACACAACCCAAATGACACATAGCCTACAGACTCAGTGTGCCACTCAACCACAGCCAATAAGGCAAAACAACATACCCAACACACTAGTCATAGGTGACTCTATAGTCAGGCACACTGATGTCCCACTCACCATGCTAAACAAGGAGAAGGTTACTGTCAGCTGCCTGTCAGGTGCCAGGATCGGCCACATAACCCACGCACTCAGGTCACTCCACAAGTACAAATATGACTCTGTCATTGTCCATGTTGGTGTGAACGAACTGAGAATTACCTCCCTGGAATATATGAAAAGAGACATGGAAGAGCTCTCCGATCTTGTAGCCCAGGCAGGTATGATCCTAGCCCTTAGTAGAATTCTGCCGTCACCCAGAATGATGCCACAGTACAAGAACAAAATGATTGACTTCAACAATTGACTAAGCTTCTGGTGCCATTCTAAAGGGATCCAGTATCTGCCTGCCTGGGATGACATGGTCAACAGACCACAATGCTTTGCCAGAGATGGCTTGCACCTGTCACCCCTGGGATTCTGGATACTGGCTAAGGTTCTTGCCATCCTTATAGTGCCTTTTTTAGGCAAGGTTCAAATGACAAATTCACCACAGTAACAGGAAACGCCGAGCAAAAACTGAGGCTGATGCTACTCAATGCTAGAAGTATAAATCTCAAAATGCACTCACTCGAGACACTCCTTAAAATGGAGAACATCGATATTTGTGCAGTGACTGAGACCTGGTTCAAGGCTCCAGAGAGCACCCCTGCACTACCAGGCTATTACTCATACCACACTTTTCGGCCATGTAACCTGGACTGGAACACCAAAGGTGGAAGTGTGTCCATATTCATTAAGGATATCCACACCTCCAGGCTAGTTGCTCAGCATAATGCAGCAGAGGTTATCCAAGTGCAACTAATTCTGGGCAAAACTGCAATCCAAATTGTAGCTTGCTACAGATCACCCACCATGCCCCAGGATTTCCACTCCTCTTTTCTTGATGTATTGGAAAATATTAGGGTTCAACCAAACACCCTAATAATGGGCGATTTCAATTACCCCACCATTAATTGGGAAAACTACTCATGTACCAACTCCTTCGCTCAACGCTTTCTGGAATTCATAAACTCCAATGCCCTGGATCAACTTATCCACACCCCCCACCAGGAGCAACAATATCCTATATCTAGTCATTACCAACATGAGTGACCGGTGTTCCACACCTGAAGTTAACAGGTCATTGGTCCGATCCGACCATAAGCTAATTACCCTAGATATCCACATCCTGCCCCCCCCCCCATTAAGGAAACCATGGTAAAAAAATTCTCCAAAGCCAACTTCATGCTTCTTAAGACAGAAGTGGTGAACTTCATGACACCCATGCAGATGGACAATACAGTTACGACTACTGTCTCCTACACAACTGCACTTTATAAGCACTTACATGAGTGCATGGATCGTGCTATCCCAAACAGAACCAAGACGCTATCCTCCAAAAAAAGGAAGTCAATCTGGTGGCCCCCTGTCATAAACAAACTGTACAACAGTGCAGAAGAGAGTAAAATTCCATGAGTGGAGGAGCTCCCTGGTCAGCCTCAATAAGAAGCCGCGATCCTTGATAAAATCCTCAAAAGCTAGTCACGAAAACAAAATCGCCACTGATTCTAAAGACAACCACAAAGCATTCTATAGCTATGTCAAGAATCTCAATGGCAACGCTCAGATCTACTCTGAGTTACAGCACAATGGCACTAAATATACAGACCCAACTGATACTGCCAACATCCTGGCAGATAGGTTCAGTGCTAACTTTATGCCCCTCTCACCCCCTAAAGAGCCCATCTCTATACCGAAAGAATGCAAAGTTCCTGTACTCATGGCTGCACAGGTAAAAACCACATGCTCCATAGCCAAGAACACAGCATCCATGGGACCAGACAACATCCCAGGCTGCTCTCTACATGAACTACAGAACGAACTGGCACCCCACCTAAGTACCATGTTCAATCACAGCCTCACCTCAGGCTTTGTGCCTGCTGAATGGCACACAGCGACGGTTATTCCACTCCACAAGGGGGGGAGCCACCACGAACCGCTGGAACTACCGCCCCATTAACCTGACGAGCCTGGTCTGCAAGGCCATGGAACTTATCAACATGAAACTTATAAACAAAGACATTGGTAATCTCCAAACTCTAGACCCCACCCAGTTCAGGCTTGTAAAAGGCAGATCATGTCTCCTAAACCTGATAGACTTCTTTGAAGCAGTCACCAAAGCTGTAGACAAGGGTAAGGTGGTTCACACAGCCTATCTAGATCTTGCCAAGGCTTTTGACACCACCCCCCACTCTGGAATTATAGATAAACTCACTAAACTAGGTATAAATCCCTATGTCACAAGATGGGTTGCCAACTGGCTCACAGACAGAACCCACACTGTGAAAGTAGCAGACTTCACATTCGACTTTAGATCAGTGACAAGTGGAGTACCACATGGTTCAGTTCAGGGTCCTCTCCTGTTTGGTATCTACTTCTCTGAAGTACAGGCTAACACAGAAGGTCTTTGGCTAACGAAGTTCGCAAATGACTGCAAACTAGGAGCCATAATCGAAACTTCTAATGATGTGGACATCCTACAAAAGGGCCTCACAGAGACAGATACCTGGTGTCAAAACCATGGCCTCAAGCTCAATGCCAAAAAGTGCATTGTCATCCCTTCTGGTAAAAACTCTGTACCCATGAACTACAACATAGGCGGTAGTATACTTAACACCGAAAGTGTGATAACAGACCTTGGGACACAGGTAGACAGTAGTCTCTCCTTTAATAATCACATTGCCACAGTATTCAGGAAGTCCTTTGACGTGGCACACCTCATCACAAAAGGTTTCTCATCCAGAAAAAAAGAGGTCATTGTTCCCCTCTACTCACCACTCATTAGACCCATTATAGAGTACAATGCCCCTTTTGGTATGTACCTCACAAGACATCTACAACAACTGGAAATGCCGCAGAAATACCTCACAAAGAGGATTACCAGCCTCAAACGGATGCCCTACTCAGACCGTCTCAAAAAACTCTAGCTTTACTCCGTCGCATATCGCCTACTCAGAGGTGATCTCTGTCTAACATAAAAAGCTATGTCAAACCCAGAGCTGTTGGACATGCTCCACTTAAAGAAATCCCAATCCCTCCAAGCTACATGCTCTAGGGACCTAAACCTTATCACAGGTGTAAGCATTTTGGGGGCCCCCAGCAAATGTCAAGTTGGGGGCCCCTTGGGCACTTTCAGTCTAAGTATCACCCTGTCACTGCCACCACTTCTATCCATCTTTTTAGTTCATGCTGCAGGCTTTTAGGAGTAGTACACACAGACTGACCTGTAGGTACAATGATCTTATTACAACAGGCATACATACCTCACTGTGTTGGCCCATCTCACAAAAAGACATTTTACAGTCACTGGCATTTAGGTGTAACAAGGATAGATTACAACAACTCTATGTACAGGGGAGAATTAATGTGGAATGGAACCCTAGGCACTGCTTACTGTTTCAGCCCCCGCCAAAAAAAAAAAAAAAAACCCTCCAGAGTTTCCTCCATGTTGAGCTTCCCACTTATGCACAATACTTTTTTTTCTTCCATTTCTCACATTTTATCTTTTTTCTTCAGCTTTTTCAAGAAGCCATAACTTTATATATGCTCTAAAGTGCTTTTTAAGTTTATTTTTTTTACCCAATGATGGCTTGAACAGAAATGATGATTAAGGAAAGAAATTCAATGTTGCTGTTCAGCTTTAGTTTTCCTTCTGTCTTTTCAATATACTTTCTTGACCAAGACAGCACAGTAATAACCATTTAGGAAATAACTCAGTTAAGCCGGTGCCCCCAGAAGCTAGAGCATTTCCCAACCTTTTAATCCAAAAATGGCCTAAACAAAAATCGTGAGTAAGAAAAAAGAATTTCAGTCTTATTTTTTTCTTTCAGTGAAGACAAGTTGTATCCAAGGCTTAAAATTCAAAGCTGACAAAAATAGTAGCTCAAAATAAATTAACAAGTCAATTGTGAGGATACACAGAACATGTACGGGAATACTGCCTGCCTCCCTAATCCTCCCAAAAAGACAGTCACTGCCTATGCAACCCTGTAGTGTTAGATTGGGATGAAAGCAGAGATTCAAATGGCCACAGTCATGTATTTCACGTGACTTCTGAAATACATATACATAGCATGCCTACATACTCTTCGATCCTAACCCCCAAAGGCAACCAGCTGTATATGTGCCTGATGTTTGATTGTGAGGAAAGTGAAAATAAATAATGATTGCAGTAATGTATTCTACTTTGCTGCTACCAGGCAGTACACTGCCCCTACAGGAGCTAAAGTAACTTTCTTTGTATACCTCTGAGGTCTGTTACAAAAGTAAAGGAAATGATAACTACACAATCCCCAGCACCCACATCACCTACGGTAAATCTCTGTACACAAGCATCTGAGCAGGGATGGTTTAGAATGTTTGCGGTTGAGGACAAAGGCTATTATCAGTTTTATCCTAACAGGGTCATATCATATAACTCCATCCAGGCTAAAGAGTGCAGTCAGAAAATGAAAGCATTTTTTTCTTGTCATTTTTCCTCAACCAAAAACAGCTTTTTTTGGGGTCCCCACAGTCAAGGATGATTAAGGGAGCCTCCTGTATCCATTTATACAGTTTAGGGAGTGGGGGGCACCAGATTCCTAGAAGATCTAAGTGTCTGAATGCTCTGTGATATATTTTATGCCTTACATTTGAAAAGCACACTTGTTAGTTACATTTTTATTGATACCCTGAAGAATAATGTGTGCGTTCCGGCATTATTGGATATGTGCATTGATAAAAATCTGTGATATTTTTTACACACACACACAAAAACACACACACACACACACACACACACACACACACACACACACACACACACACACACACACACACACACCACAGCAATGCTAATTTTGTATTTATTTCAGTAAGTACATTGCACAACACTAGTGCTACTACACAAGATCAGTGACTGCGTTTAGCAGTCATCAAACAGCAACAGGGATAAGTCACTTTTATTTACCTCAGTGAGGAGTAAATTAATACCTATCACTATCCCTGATTTCACAGATATGCCTGATTTTGTCTCATAATTTTGCTCTGTCACAATAAATCCAGTCATCAGATTTTTATACTTATTGTCTAAAAATGCATGTTGATGCAAAATGTGTTATTATAGTAACTTTTTAAATGAATTAGAGTAATATATAAAATGTGTTCCTCATTTTGAGACTTTATTATGTTATTATTTTTATCACTGAACAGAATTCTTCAGCAAAGATGTTGAGAGTTACAATATCAGTTGTTCTGCCAGTGTGTATAAAAACCTTGAAAGAGAAACCATTTCTGAAGATTAGAAGCATCAGCTCTTCTTAAAACTCCAGTTTGCACTGAGATCGGTCACCCTGGGCTGCTGATCTCTCTAGTGCTTACTCTGCTTATGTTCATTACAGCTTTGTCCTAACAGGGTCATATTACAGTCCTGTTCAGGTTAAAGAGTAGAATTGAAACTTAATACATTTTTTCTCCTCATTTTTCCCCAACCAACAGCAGTTTTTGTGGGGCCCCCACACAGTCAATGATGATTAAGGGCCCCCCTCCAGCCACAGTTATTGCAGGTACCTAAAACTGGCTATGTTGTTAATTTTAGTGAAGAGGATGTCCACCATCAGGGCTTAACCTAGGCCGGGGCATTATGTCATTGGTAAAATATTTAATGAAATTGTAAAGCTTGTTACTTGACAAAATACTGTTACTATAACTAAAGATGTCTGAATTTTGAAGGAGATAAATATGAGTTATTATTACTTACCTGCTTTATTAAGTATACAAGATTGCTGTACTAGCTTTTGTTGGTTTGACAGACATGTTACAAAATATCAAGATAAGATAACTTTGCACTGTGGTTAGGGGGCCCCCAGTGACCACCACAGGAACCACTGGTGCCTAAACCGCCATGCTTGTCACCACAATAAACAGGAACATGCTGAGGATAGATTCCTGTCCCAGAGACTTACTATACTCTGAATTCAAACTACCTATCTATATCAAACAAAGCTCCTCATTAGCACTCTTCAAGAAAAAATCTTGATGACTGGGATGGGAAATTGTAGTAACCAAATTCACCCCAGGGATCACCTCTGTGGCTCTGCTAGACAGTGGCACAGGAAAATAATTTCTGTGGGTGGCAAAAAGCCAGGGTACCTTTTTTGCTGGGATTGTATAGGCCACGTAGCCTAGTACCTACCTATGAACCTATAAACATATATATATATATTATATATATATGTATATATATATATATATATATATATATATATATATATATATATATATATATGATATAATCTTTTTTTTTTCTTTTTTAAACAAGAAACATCTTTATTAAACCATCACTTATGACATAGGCAATCATACATTTATATAAATGAAACCAAACCACACCAACACAATTCTAGTTGCAAGCATTTTACATCACAAACCATAATGACACACTCCCATTTGCAAACAATATGCATCACTTATAATCTACCCAATAATCTATAATTAAAACTCCAGTTTGCACTGAGATCGGTCACCCTGGGCTGCTGATCTCTCTAGTGCTTACTCTGCTTATTACATAGCTCAAGTCCTGCCTTCTTTTAAACCCCACTCCTCCCTTGTATGTAATGTACCCATAATTCCCATTTTTGACAGTTCCTATTTTTTCCTATGTAGTTTGCTCCTACCCTTTTCTAAAGATCTCAATTCCAGATGTTTTACATCTGTTACTATATTCACCACTTCTAGTATAATTGGTTTAGATTTTGATTTCTATTTTCTAGTAACTGCTTTTTTGTCAGCCACCATTATTAGACACAGCAAGGCCTTACAATGTCTTGTATCATCGTTCAGAAAAATCATCTCTCTTGTCAGACCAATTTGCCCACCTAGCATCTCTGACAGTGCATCCCGCAGGGAATCCTTAAAGTCCGCCAGTATATTGCACTCCCAGAAAATATGTTCACAATTACCTCTTTCTTCCTCTCACCCCTGCAACCTGTCACATCTGCAACATTTGCTGTCTGCTCGAGTGAAAAAAGTCTCTGGATTCTACTTCTGGTATAAAAATATCTATGTAAACATTTCCAAGAAAAACTCCTAAATCTTCGAGATTTTGCTTCATATTTGGGATACATGCATATATCCTCCCACCGTTTCTTTGTGAATTACATATCCAATCTTCTTTCTAACCTTCTTTGATTGATTCTTATAGTTATCGTACAATATTTCATATGCTCTATTAATTATTCCTTTTTTAATGGCAGCTTCTGTTCTAGATTCCACTAAAAACTCTACCAGTGCTACAGTATTTTACTAGGGACCCCCATTTATTTCTCTTCGCCTATACTCTGATATACATCAACTTGATTGGGAAGACACCCTAACCTGCAGTCCAAAATAGTTCCTGGCGCCTTCCCATTCTAGCATATTTCCATTTCTAGTTATTTGCTCCCAATACCTTCATCCCTTTGCCAGTTTTCTCCAATAAATTCCAACCTCCTTCTTGGGTTCATTGTCTGTATTCCATCAGTTATCCCCGACCAGTAGAATCTCCTTTCCATCATGGCCTTCTTCCTTAACCAACTTCCAAATAAAAGCAGTAACTCTTCATTCTTCCTTCACAAGTATATATTGACCCCTTCTGAAAAAAAAACGATTCCATTTATAGCATCCTCCCCTCCTGTAATAGAGATCCTAACACTTCTTTCCATATTCAGAGGAAACTTTTATAACCTTTTTTTTCTTATTTTTTACTAATTTTTGCTAAACACACCCTCCTTGTATTTTCTTTGAAACCCCAACAACAAT
>NC_056741.1:1692177974-1692212001 GCF_019279795.1 Protopterus annectens
CCTTTGCTAACTTGATGAGCATGCCCGTGTCAAGGCAATCAATTCTGCTGCCTGTGCAGATAAATTGTGTGGTAAAGATTTCACTTCTATGTCAGTATCAGAAACTACTGCATATCCTACTAGGTTCTGTCCTGCAGGATCCCTTTTGCATGAGCCATCCATCCTCGGCATCATCCAAGGGGACATCCGTAAGATCTTTTCTAGGCAGTCTCTTTTGCTCAATCACCTGCAGGCAGCTGTGTGGTGTGCCATCTGCAGGGGTTTTGAGCAAGGTAGAAGGGTTCAAAGTCATACATCGTTCAGTTGTCATATGAGGTTGTCTCAACAATATAGTCATACAGGAAAGATGCCTAGCAGGGCAAAGATATGCTACCTTCTCTTGCAGTAAAATAATCGTGACTGCATGAGGCACTCTCAATGTGAGAGGGTGGAACAAAACTACTGAGGCCAAAGCCTGTACTGCCATTGCAGCTGCAACTACTGCTTGTACACAGTGGGGTAAAGACAGTGCCACTGGGTCCAGTTGTGATGAATAAGCAATAGGGCATTGCTTATCCCCATGCTGCTGTGTTAATACTGATGTCATATAACCTTGCTTACAATCTACAGTTTGGAAAAAACGTTTATGATAGTTTGGTAATCCCAAAACTAATGAGGACGCTATTAACTGTTTCAGTTTGCAGAAAGCAAATTCTGCTTCTGGTGTCCATTGTAACAAATCCTGTGCTGCCATAGGCTTCTTATAAATCAGGTTAGTCAGCGGTGCAGATTCCAAGGCATAGTTTGGAATCCAGCTCCGACAAAAAATAGTCGTACCCAGGAAGGACATCATTTCCTTCTTGGTAGTGGGTTTTGGTGCTTGCAAAATCGCTACTTTTCTGTCCTCATCTAATGTCCTACCCTCCTTGGATATTACATATCCTAGGTATTTAACTTGTTTTTTTCCAAAGCTGCAGTTAATTTTTGTTTACTTTGTCCTTCAGTGGCTACAAATTGTAATAGTGCTATGGTATCTTCTTTACAATCTTGCTGGGTGGGGGCTGCTAGCAGGATATCATCATCATATAGCAAAATCTGACTACCTCTTGGTGGGGTAAATTCCGCCATGTTGCTTGCCATTTCTTGTGAGAATATTGTTGGACTTTCACAATACCCCTGTGGTAGTCGCGTGTATGTATACCTTTTCCCCTGAAATGTGAATGCAAACCAATACTGGCTGTCAGGGTGTATCGGTATAGAAAAGAACGCATTGCTGATATCTACCACAGAAAAATATTTCTGTTGAGGTTTTAAATCATTCAACAGGGTGTGTAGGTCTGGCACCGTAGGTGCCCTTAGTATTACTGCATCATTTACGGCTTGTAAATCTTGGACCATATGCCACTCTCCATTCACTTTCTTAACAGGAAATAAGGGTGTGTTACATGGTGAAATAGGAGATTCCACCAACACCCCTTCCTTAAGTAAAGCTGCTATAATAGGTTTGATTCCTACCTCTGCATCTTTCCTTAAGGGATACTGTCTTTTTTGTGGTCTAAATGCTGACTTTGGCGTAATAGTAACTGGTCCCGCAGTACGAATAAGTCCTACATCTGATTTACCTGTTGACCAGAGAGTTTCTGGTATATTCTGTAAGGCATTCTCTTCCTCCTTCAATAGGAGTGCTAATCAGCTGTCCTTGCTAGGCTGCAAGTGTACAGCTGGGTGGGTCTGAGTTATCCAGTTCAACTTCTGCATTTGTATTCCCTGTTCTGACAGTTCTAACTCTGTCTGTTTTTCCCATCTCGTGACTTTTTCTCCTAAGTCTATCCATTTTACATTTTTGTCCTTAGTTAAGCTAACGTGGTAATCCATTAGATTTATAAAGTGCAAAGAACTCCTGGGGCAATTAACAGCTGGCTACACTGTTGCCTTCTGTGTCCCAGTACAGATTACGTAATATCAATCTGTTTGCACGATTTCTAAACAATTCTTGCTCATATTCCTTATCAGGTCCTGGTGTGTTACAATAATACAGAGTACAGTGCAACAGATGTTGTTTATTAATGTCAAGGGAGGGTAACTTGCTGATGGCTACGTTCATCAACTCTTCGGTCACTGCCCCTGGACCAGTCGTAACCAAGTCCTGGCTGTACCAATAAAACATTTCACCCTCCAGTTGCACTGTGAAGGTATCATGTTGTCGCTGTGCTTCCATACCCTGCATAGTCGGAACTACTGCTATACCAAATAGCTGCATAAGGTCTCTGCCCAAGAGGTTTACTGGGCATTTTGCAGAAACAACAACTTTGCTTTTCTGGGTCAATCCTGAAACAGGATCAGTTATTGCAGTATTATGGGAGAGGGGCTGCCAATACAGCTGTCCATTAGCTGCTTTCACTAATATGTAATCAGGTGACACTGAGTTCTCTTGCAGTTTGGAGGGATGTATCAGGGTCCGTGATGCCCCTGAGTCACAGAATAATCTGACTTCCCTCCCTTCTACCAGGAGTGTAACTTCGGGTTTCATGTCTGCTAAATAGAGCTCTAAGCTCAATAAAGCTAAATCCAATATTTCATTTTCTTAACTGTCCGTGACTCCTGTACTTCCTCTATTTCTTCTGTCACATTCTCTACTCCCTCTATCACATTCTCATTTGTCCCTTCTCTGCTATCCCCTTCTAGTGATTCCTGACTATCATATAGTCAGTCCTCACCCTCCTTGTCTTCCGTGGTTGCCTTCTTGTTTTTCTTGCAATCCCTTGCCAAGTGTCCCTTTTTACCGCATTTAAAGCATTCACCCCTTTTCTTTCGCCCTTCAAAGTCCTCTGATCATTGATCATATTGCTTGTTTCCCTGGATATTTCTCTTGCCCTTTTTCCCGGACTGTACTATATAAACTTCTGCTCCATCTTCTACAGAAAATACTTGGGCTTTCTTTTTCTTTTTGCTATTAAAATGCCTTTCAGCATGCCTAGCATATTCAAGTAATAACTGTAATCTGCTTGTGCAATGATCTACCATGTGCTTTGTAATAAAGCTATTTATGGGTGCAATACTGCCTTTCAAAAATGCATTCTTTAACTGCTGCTCAAATGGGGAATCGTGTGTCTGATCTTCAGGAACCTGCATTCCACAGTGGTTATTAAAACATTCTAACAGTCTGGCATAATATCTGCCAACAATTTCACCTTCTTGTTGGATGCATTGATTAATGCAAGTCCAGTTTGCCCTAGGCTTCCATTTCTGAGAGATTCAGTCTGTAAGACCTTTCACTCTGTTGTCTAGCTCTGCACTGCTATGTGGGAGGGGCCTGAGCACAGCGTCACTGAGATTCCAGTCACCACTAATCATGTGCCAATCTGGTCCCACAATTTGTCTGACTACTTTTTCTACCTCTTCTCCGTTTAAATTATAACTTAGCCTCATTCCTTGCAAATCTTCTAAAAACTTTCTAAAATTAACTTTTGGTTGGGGAATTCCCTCAGTGGATTTCCGGATGTCTTCCGGAGTCCAGGGTCTATACACTAGAATAGTTGGGTCCTGACCTTCTTGTCCTGCCTGAGGATTAGGCACTTCTACAAGTGGGCACATTTCTTCTTCACTCATAGATCGTGAATTCCTACCCATTTGATACAACTCAATGTCCCCTTGTGTGTTTCCTGCCTGTGTTCGAGACCTGGTCTCGATGGGATCTCTAATAAACGGTTTTGCTTTTGTAGTGTCTCTCTTTACAGTGACAGCAGGATATCGCGGGGGTGTATTTACTTGTTCACTTGCTTCATATTCTGGTAAGTGAGGCGGAGGGGCCGATGCTATTACTAAGTTACTATCCTCCTTAATTAAAAACATTGCTTTTGAATTATTATTCTTTTGCTCCCTTCGGTTTACTTCCTCAATCCACCTGTGTGCCTGAGGAATTCCTAATTGACGTTGCTTTTTTACCCAACCTTTAGAATCGGTTTTAAGCTGTTTGACAAGTTTGACAAGTGAGGATTTTTCTAATTTACCATCAAATTCATACTTATTAACCCATTTTAAATAGTACTTAATATTATCAGCACGTTGTGACTGCATGTATTTCGCGTCTTCCGTTAACGGCAGATTTTGGGATCTTTTTGTACAATTATTACCCATTTTGTTCTACCCTTTTAATTGTTATGTAACACCTTATTTTTAACTTGGTACCACGGATTTTGTTATAGTCTCTTCAGAATGACTGTCTACCTGCTCTGTTTCCCTGATCTATGACAAGACAGTAATCTTTTTGTCCCTGACTTATATAAACTAAGTCTTAACAAAATAATACAAATCTAGTCCCTGATCTAAAAAAGAAAAAAAGAAGGTTGATTCACCTTACCTGAGCCTTCGTGATTGATCACCTGGTTCGAGCAAACCCGTCCTTCAGTTGCAGATCAGAAAGTGGCTGGCCTCTTTTGTACGACAATTCAGTCGGAGGACTTTTCAAATAAGAAGAACCAATGTGGTTTCTTCCCCGTACGGTTTCAAGCCACCTGGCATGTCTGATCTGAGGCGAAGTGAGGGTTTCTGGTCTGAAGGACCAATCTGTAAAAGGAAAAAACTTCAAAGACCAATACACGTAAGGTTCAGTTAAGGCACTTTTAATACTTGCTGCAAGGAGACAAAAACATGCAAATACAGGATTTTGTCTAACTACTAACAAGAAGCATGCTATTCTTATACTGTTTTACAAGACATGGCCTTCTATGGCTGACGTAATCAAACACAACTTTCAGTATTGTTCTACAGCAGATGTTACTCAGATTTTCTGCTGACATGACTAGATTTGTGAGAAACTTTTGAGAAAAACAACCTGGCCTTGGTGGGCCCCCAGCCTGTTACAGGCTTCTATTGTATAGTGTTACATTTCAAGGTACTTTTCTAACTCAGATACAAGCAAATGCTGATTGCAGTTCATATTTTCAAGCAGGCTTTGTCCTAATTATCTATAGCTTCTACAGCTGTGTATTTTCTCACAGCACAAGCGGAACTTCTTGTCTAAGTTTCATAACATTTATACAAGTAGTATTGTTCTATTCATTATTTTCCTAAAGCAGGCAGAAATAATCTGCTTCTCAGTAAATTTCCAAACATAAGCAAAGATTTTAACTGACAATACAAGGTCAGAAAGCATCTGCAGTTTGTACAGATTTATGCAGTATGAAATAGAATATAGCAATAACCCACGCCTGGGTGTGGGTAATGCTAAATTTACCCACGGTTGGCTTTGTTTGGTCCCGGTGAAGAGGGACCAAACAAAACCAACCGCAGTAAATTTACATTACCCACCACCAGAAATTATTGCTATTATAATGACATTATTTAAGAAAGAAACTTACTTTTCTTAAATAATGGCATTATAATATCTGTTTACTGCCCTTCGCGGCTGTCTGGTATTCTGCGGTTCTGATGTACTGCGCTTGCGCGGTACATCAGGCTTGTAGGCAAAGCAACGGAGAACACAAGATCTCCGTTGCTTTTTCTGTCGCTATGTTAAATGGGTTTAACATGGCGAGACAGCTTTAAAATAAGCGGATATCTCCGTTGCTTATTTTAAAGCTGTCTCATGTTAAACCCATTTATATAACACACAAAAAGCAACGGAGATCGCAAGATCTCTGTTGCTTTTTACACTGTCATAGGTTCATAGGTTCATAGGTTCATACTAGGCTATCTGCCCGAGGGCATTTATAAGCCTAGCCCATAGTTTTGTGGCTTACGCCTCCCCTTTAGGTAGGAGAAACTATGCCCATTATTTAGCTGTGCCTCTGTCTAGCAGTGACACTGAGGTAACCCTGGGGTATCTGCGATCTCCCATCCATTGGTCAAGATTTCTCTTAAACAAGGCCAGCGAGGTGCTTTGCCTCACATAAACCGGGATTTTGTTCCACAGCATAGGAGTCTTTGGGTGATGAATCTATCCTCCAGTGCGTCCTATTAATAACCGTGTCTAGGTTTAAGTCTCCGCCCTTGTGGCTCTGAGGATCTAGATTTTTGAGATGAAGCATGTTCATCAGGTCTGGGTTTGACATTGCCTTGTATGTCAGGCATAGGTCCCCTCTGAGCAAGCTGATGCATAACTGAATATAACTGGAGTTCTTTCAGTCGGGCAGCATAAGACAGATTTTGAGACCCTTTATCCTTTTGGTGAGGAACTTTTGTGGCCTCTCCAGCTGCTGCAAGTGTCGGGTCAGGTACATTCGAATGGGGCATTGTACTCAATCATTGGTCTGATGAGTGATGAGTATAGGGGGACCATGACTTCCCTTGATCTGGATGTGAATCCCTTCATGATAAGGTGGGCAATGTAGAAGGTCTTCCTAACCACTTTAGCAATATGACTGTCGAATGAAAGGCTACTGTCAACCTGGGTTCCTAGGTCCCTAATAACTTCTTCTGTGTTCAGGGATTGCCACCTATTTGGTAGCTAGGGGTGACCTTATTTTTCGAAGGGTATGACTATGCATTTCTTGGCATTTAACTTAAGGCCATGGCTCTGGCACCAGTTATCCGTTTCTGTGAGACCCTTCTGGAGGATATCTGTGTCGGATGTGTTTTCAACTTCACCCAGTTTGCAGTCATCTGCAAACTTTGTCAGCCATAACCCTCCTGTGTTTGCTTGTACTTCAGAAAAGTAGATGCCAAACAAGAGTGGGCCCAGGACTGAGCCCTGTGGGACACCACTTGTGACAGGCTTTGAGTCTGACATGGCACCAACAACCCTGACCCTGTGTGTTCTGTCGCTCAGCCAGTTTGCAACCCATCTTGTAATGTATGGGTTTACATTTAAGTTGATGAGTTTTCAATGATACCCGAGTGGGGTATTGTATAGCCTTCGCCAGGTCTAGGTAGGCTGTATGGACTGCCTTTCCTCATCAATGGCCTTGGTGACTGTTTGAAAAAGTCGACCAAGTTTAGAAGGCATGATCTGCCTTTGACAAAGCCAAACTGGGTTGAATCCAAAGTCTGCAAATTCCCCATGTCTTTATTTATGAGATCCATTATGATCCTCTCCATGGCTTTGCAGATAAGGCTTGTCAAGCTAATGGGGCGGTAATTTCAGGGTCGGTGGAAGCGCCCGCCTTTGTGGAGTGGGACCACAGTCGCTGTGCGCCATTCCTGGTGCGTATCCGGGGATGAGACTAAGATTAAACAGCTGTCCTAACTGTGGATTTAATTCCTCATTGAGTTCATGGAGCACAGCCGGGGACACCATCAGGTCCCATGGATGCTGTGTTTTGCCTTGGTGAGCAGTTCTCACCTGGGCGTTAGAGATGTTTGGGGGCTACAATCATTTGGTATAGATATCTCTCCTTTAGGGGAGGGGAGAAGTTTGCACTGAACCTGTCAGCCAGTATGTTGGCAATGTCTGTAGGATCAGTAATCTTCACATCATTATGAACTAATTCTGAGCATATCTGGGAGTTTCCTCCTAGGTTTCTGACATAGCTAAAGAATGCCTTATGGTTGTCTTTAGAGTCCTTAGCTATTTTTCTCTCAAAATTAGCTTTGGATGATTTTATGAGAGCTCTCAGCTTTTTACTTATAGTGATCAGCGGTGTCTTACCTTTTAAGGATTTTGCTCTATCATGTAGTAGCTTTCTCCTTTTGTTGTAGAGTTTGTTTATGGCTTGCCTTTGGTACAAAGAGTCTTTGTTTTGCTTGGGATTGCCTGATCCATGCAGCCCTGCAGGTGCTGGTAGAAGGCATTTGTCAGTGATTCTGCGGTTTGAGTAATGTTAACCGCTGGCTCAGGGGCCTTAAAGGAGACCACACTAGTCTTTAGGAGTGTGAAGTCGGCTTTCGAGAAATTCTTTACTGTGGTCTTTTTCATTTGTGAGGCGGGATGAGGACCTCCAGATTAGTTTGTGATCAGATCTCACCAGTGAGGGGTATACTTCTGGCACTGAACATTGTGCTCCCATGTTTGTGATGATGAGATCAAGTATGTTCTCTCCTCTTTTTTTAAACCTGTGTCGCTATGTTAAACTCTTTTAACATAGCGAGACAGTATTTTATACTAACGGAAAAAGTCTGGGCGACGGACCTTTTCGTTAGTATTGAGATTTAGCGAACGCGCTGGTTGGGCTGGCCAATCAGCGTGCACGTTTTAGGGGAGGCATTGTATAATAAATGTTTTAACCCTTTTCAAGCTCTAAATGCACTAAGCATATTACTAATACACACATCAGTACATATTTTACTGACAATCTTTTATTTCTAGGCACAGTTTTCGTATCATACTGACCTGTGCGGGCAATGTTTGTTAGCACTACCTGAATGTTGCCACACATATTACCAGATTCCACATTAGTATTATGCACATACGTCTCACTGTGTTACTGCACACACTCTGGTCACAGCTTCACAACATTGGGATGGAGATGGGACATACTTGGCTTATTACTCTCATAACATTTTGTGGAGTTGCTAGAGTGACATGCTTGTTCTTATAGATGTCTGACAATCAGTTTTATTTCTTATTTGCTGCCTAACAAAGTCCAAGAAACAGGTATAGAATAGCTACACATACTGGTGAACCAACACAAGATTAAACCCAGTAACAAAAGGCAAAGCACGACCATCCATATAAAAGGGTTTATTAAATCAAGCTTTCGAGTTGAAACTCTTTCTTGAAAAAGAGTTTCAACTCGAAAGATTGATGTAATAAACCCTGTTTTATTTGCTGCCTAAATGTCTGGGATAATCCCACTGATTTGACAGGGGGGACAGGGTGACAGGCAGCAGATATAGGCCAATTTACTGGACATTCTGGACATATCTGTACAGTTGTGGGATATGATTCTGCATACAGCCTACTACCACTCCCAGAATTTAAACCATGGCAGTGTGTGCTAAAAATACAACAGTTCACATCTCAGTTGAGTGTGCTATGTGGATTTTATTGGCTGCCTTTTCACTGTTTTCTGTCTAAGTCTCTCTCAGTTCTACAATATGACCTCTTGTGATTACAACAGTCGTATACAGACATTCCTACACATTTTATTTATGTAGCACAGTGTGGGTTACAGTGCTTAATACAACAGTACTATTAAGAGATTGCAACTCTACATTACCATATGATACCAGAGTAAACACATGCAGTCCAGCAATTAGACCTTTATTGTCAGGCTATTATGCTTTTATTTACATACAATATATATGAGACTGCACCTGCCATATTCTCTGGTGTATGCAGTACATGCCTTAAACAATACAGGTTTTATACAGGCAATTAACGTACTACTACGTTTAGATTTATTTCCTATGACAGTACATGCAAGAGTATTACTAACCTCCTTCGCATCACAACTGCTGCAATCTACAGGCATGGGCTTCCTGGTTCACAGCCCACTTAACTGCCACTGTGAAAAAAATAAGAGGAATATTTAGCCACACCTATCCATTAATATACATGAACTGGCAATTATTAAACAGGTAGTGGCCTGATACTTACACACGGCTGGCACATCCCCCATCCTCCTAGCCTCTTGGATTCACTGATCCAACAGATCCCCCTTTCTCCACTTCAGGTCAGCACAGTGATGCTTGACCTGCTCACCATTTCGGGCTATGCCAGTGGCACTGGTGAGAGCATGAGTGAGATGGTCCCAGGCTTCCTCTTTGCATTGGTAACCCTGGTACTGGCCCTGCAGCAATCTCTGGTCATGTTCTTTTACAAGGAGTCCTGCCATGACTCTGGACTCCTGGATGCCCCAGCGCTGTGTGTGAAAGCGCCCACCCTCTCCCATACCAGTCATCATAGTGCCTTCAGGAGGAAGCCGCAACCAGTTATGAGATGTATTCCCACCTATTGGGTTTAAATAGGGCCAATTTCTGTCAGTTTGCTGTGATTGGACAGTTTTGAAAATAATAAACCATGGGGAAACTTGCTTACCTGAAGTTGGCATTGCTTAAAGGGGTATACCAATGGGCAAAATGAGTTAGCTGGCCTACACATTGCTTATGCCTAGTAAGCTGGGCTGTGCAATGCTTAGTGTTGCTTAATTTTTAATTTGCATACTATTTGCTTTTTGGCATTGATTAATTAGTCATTATATGTTATATATGTGTTTGGTATCCATGATTCCTCTGTATGTACCCTGTATGGGGTCCTTGTGTTTATTAGGGGATTTCAACACTTCACCTCACATCTGGGCTTAAAGCAGTACTCCAATTCACATATTTATATTATGTAGTAGGTTATACAACATAAAACTGTATATTGATTCCTTTTACATGTTCAGTTTGATTTTCCTATAGTGAGGATATGTCTGGTGATACCTCAATCCTATGTACTGCTGTGATGGCTTAGTGGTTAACTACTGTGACTATAGTGTACAGGGTCCTGGTTCAAGATCTGCAAAGGCTGTTTATTTTGTTTCTGGCTAGAACAGCAGCTGTTGCAAACAGAGTGATTAAGGCACTTTTAAGCAATTGTAAGCGGGTTTGCGCAACGGTAAGCAGTGCTAACCTCCGGTTAAATATGGTTACAGAGAGTTAGCTTTAATATTGCTTAACCTGTGTGTGCATTGCTTACCCCCACACAAACAGACTTAAACCCACTTACCACTGCTTAAATATGCTTCCTCTTGCTTAATAGTGCTTACTCCCGCTTTCCACCACACTAATTTAGACAGTAATGCAAAATGTTTTTTTTGGAAGGTGGTGGATTTGAAAACTATGGATTTATCATTCATTACCCATTGTACTGTCAATTTGTATCCCTGATTCATGTGTACATATACTGTATGGGGCACTTGTGATTATCTGTGGATTTTATAACATTATGACAATGACACCTCACATCTGCATTTAATACAGTACTCCATTTCACAAATATATGTTAGTTAGTAGGTTATGCAACAAAAAATATTGTTCATAAAGTGATTTGACATGGAAAATGGAATGTAATGGTGTGGGACATGAACCGGGAATGACTGCTCACAAGGCAAATGCTCCGCCCACTACACTACTGCAGTACTGCTTCATTTGCATATATCTTGATTGTTATCCTAGTGTGTGATTTAAGCTGCAATAAACATAGTTAAGCAATGGGCAAACCCACGCACCTACAGTTAAATTTTATCTGTTTGGTTAAAAAAGAAGCTTGTTTATATTTTATATATTAACTATTGCTCTTATAAACTTGGGGGGATGTTGCTGGGGGTATGCGAACACCTATGAGCAGTCTCACTCATTCTTATTTCTAAACTGCTGTTCTTGATTGCAGGAGCATGTATATTCTGTGAGCTCTGCTCTCAGACACACACACTGCACTCGTACATGCTCCAGGTCCGTTTAGGAGCTCAAGCAGCATGCATTCATTAATATGCCTGTCACGCTGCCATTTTGCTCCTAAGCGTTTGCTTCCGTGCAGGACTAAGCTAGTCCTGTACAGAAATATAGTGAATCCGGGGGGGGGGTAGTCTTCTCAATTCTGATGATACATTATGCAAATAACCTTTTCCATTGTTTTTCCACAAAAATAAAGTAAAGTTATGGGTCTTTATGACTCTGCATCTGTCCGGTTCCCCTATCCCTTAAATATGGGTTGAACAAGTGCATGTCTCCAATCTTAAGTTATGGGTCTTGCGACTCTGGGTTTGTCCTGTTACTCTTTCCTTAAATATGCGTTGAGCCAGAGCATGTCTTCAGTCTTAAGTTATGGGTGTCTGTGATGCTGGGTTTGTCCTGTTCCCCTGTCCCTTAATATGGGTTGAACAAATGAATGTCTCCGATCTTAAGTTATAGGACTCTGTGACTCTGGGTTTGTCCTGTT
The DNA here is from genome assembly GCF_019279795.1 of Protopterus annectens. Lineage (NCBI taxonomy): Eukaryota > Metazoa > Chordata > Ceratodontiformes > Protopteridae > Protopterus > Protopterus annectens. The sequence goes on from NC_056741.1 coordinate 1,692,189,757, forward strand.
CCCTGTCCCTTCAACATGCATTGAACAAGTGCATGTCTCCAATCTTACTTTATGGGTGTCTGCGACTCTGGGTTTCTCCTATTTCTCTCTCCCTTAAACATGGGTTGAACAAGTGCACGTCTCCAATCTTAAGTTAGGAGTCTCTGACTCTGGGTTTGTGCTGTTCCTCTATCCCTTAAATATGGGTTGCACACGTGCACATCTCCAATCTTGAGGAATCTCCTCATACTTTAACGACCTAGTGAATAACAAATACAGTGATACTGTCATTCCTGCCAAAGTGTTCTCAGGTTATTGTTTCTAATTCTACTTCATCCCTGTACTTTGTGTCCAATATGCGTATTTATTTTTCAGTGTAATTTAATTTAATTTCAACATCAAAGTTAACGGGATATTATTAGCAAAATTTCTCACCACCTTTGTGCAACCAAAGCTGTTCTGAATAACATTTTGTAAATGTATTTAACATATTTATTTGTTGTGTTGGAGAATATATTTTACATTGTACACAGTTTGTTAATTTGTAGGTTTTCAGTCCTGCCACATTGTGTGTGTGTGTGTGTGTGTGTGTGTGTGTGTGTGTGTGTGTGTGTGTGTGTGTGTGTATATATGTATGTGTATATATATATATATATATATATATATATAGATATATATTTATATATATAGATGGATATACTGTAGATGTATATAATTTTCTGTTATAGGTTCATAGGATCATAGGTTGATACTAGGCTATTGGCCCACAGGCATTTATAAGTCTAGCTAAGAATTTCACCCATGTTCTCTCTAAGTCAACACCTGTTTCCCCTGTCCAGCAGGGAAACAGTTGGGATGCCATGGGGTATATTTTCTGTTTCCCATCCAGTCATCCAGGTTCCTTTTAAAGAGGGCTAGAGAGGTACTCTGCTCAACATTGAGTGGAAGTCTATTCCACAGATGGGGGGGTGTCTTTGGGAAAAAATCTATCCCGCCAACAAGTTCTATTAATGTTACAGACCAGGTTAAGGCCTTGCTTTTGAGTTGCATGAGTGGAGTTTGTCTTATGGGTATGCAGGAACTCTGTCAAGGCTGGGTCTGAAATGATCTTGTATGCCAGACACAGGTCACCTCTAAGCAGTCTGTATGAGACTGAGTAGAGGGACAGGGGTTTTAGCCTATCTGTATAGGATAGGTGGTTGAGACCCTGGATTTTCCTGGTCAGGAACCTCTGTTGTTTCTCAAACTGCTGCATGTGCTTGTCAAGGTACATGCCAAAGGGGGCATTGTACTTGATAATGGGTCTGATAAGGGAGGAGTACAGGGATGTTTTGACCAACTTGTTCCTGGATGAAACACCCTTATTTATGAGGTGAGCCATATAGAAAGCCTTCCGTACAACAGATGCAATGTCATGGTCAAAAGTTAGGTTGCTAGCAACCTGTGTGCCTAAGTCCTTCACAACTGATTGCATGCTTAATACATTGTTATTAATCTGATAATTAGTAGGGATGACATTTTCTGCAAAGAGGATAATGATGCATTTCTTGGCATTCAGTTTGAGGCCATACTTCTGACAGCAGTCATTAGTTTGGGTAAGGCCCTCTTGGAGGATGTTCACATCACTAGGGGAATTTAAGACATCACCCAGCTTGCTGTCATCTGCAAACCTGGTCAGCCACAGACCACTGGTTTTGGCTTGCACCTCAGAAAAGTATATCCCAATCAGAAGAGGCCCCAAGACCGATCCTTGGGTTACACCGCTCGTTACCGGTCTACTAGAGGTGGCTTTCCCTACTTTGACTGAGTGGGTTCTGTCAGTGAGCCAGTTAGCTACCCATCTGGTAACATACAGGTTGATGCCTAGCTGGTAGAGTTTATCTATTATGCCCAAGTGAGGAATAGTGTCAAAGACTTTGTCGAGGTCAACGTAGGTGCTGTGCACCGTCTTCCCCTCATCCATGTCTTTGGTGACTGTTTCAAAGAAGTTGACCAAGTTTAACAGGCATGATCTCCCTTTGACAAAATAAAACTGTGTGGGGTCAAGCATTTGGAAGTTGCCAATGTCCTTGTTTATAAGGTCCATGATGATGCGTTCCATGGCCTTGCAGATCAGGCTAGTTAGGCTGATGGGCCTATAATTGCCTGGGTCAGTGGAAGCTCCACCTTTGTGTAGAGGGATGACAGTTGCTATCCTCCATTCAGCTGGGATGAAGCTGGTGCTCAGGCTTTGGTTGAATAGGGTGTCTAATGGAGCTGAGAGCTCATGCCTGAGTTCATGTAGGATGCAGGGATGTTATCAGGTCCCATGGAGACCATACTTTTTTCCTTTGAGAGGGCAAGTGCTGGGGATGTCCTGGTTTACTGATGGGGGACAGGGGGGTGAAGTTTTCACTGAACCTGCCTGCCAGCAGGTTGACTATATCTGTGGAGTTTGTGTATTATGCGCAATATGTATATGCTCAGAACACATTATTGATTATATTTAGAGGTAGTTACACAGATGAGGGTGTGGATAACAGAGTAGGACAGTACACTAATGTGATGTAGGCTAGTCAGCACCCAGATGTACTAAAAGTATAATTCCACATTGTAGGATAACAGCAGAACTGTTTGTATTGTTGAGAAAGTGAAATGACAGAAAACTATGTATACAGTGTATGAATGTTGTACTACCTGGCATAATATTATTGTACTCCATAATAAGTCACTATGGCTACATTACCCTTTAATGTTTAACTGACCCTCGGCATTATGTCAGACATTTGCATAGACCTAAAATGTGACATCAACACACTGACCATACCTTGTGTGTACTGTTGCGGACATTTGACAAGGTGATGGCAGTCCTATCCTTGGACTGAGACAACATGTCCTTGTTTTCATTTGATGCATTCAAGTTTGGGGTATAGCACTGTAGGGCTTATCATCAATGCATAGCAATGAAAGCAGTCAGCAGAGGTGGCATACCGAGTGGGAACACTGTTCTGTCACTGGCATGAGATCTGCAGTCTAGCTGTCTAGACAATACACTTTGTGTCAGTAGACTATTTCTCATTCAGGCCTGGGGTGTGTTTGTATGGTTTAGGTCATCCAGAAGTGTACTGGCTAGCCTTATGTAAATGTTGTTGCTCAACCATGTCCTGCTAAGTCTTCCAAGATGACAGTACTGCATCTGTATAAGTTTTTAGGTTTTGTTACTTCTCTGTACTAAACACTGTGATGTCCTTCAAGGATGCATCTGCAGTCATAACATATGGGTTGTCCTGCCTCAGGCAGCCCTTCGGTCGGCCGGATTCCAAAGTCTGGGTCTGGCCTCGGCTGATGTCGCACTTTCCCCGACGTCAGAGCTTCTGGGGTACAAAGGCATCAGCCAACGCCATTTTCCTCAGTCTTTCTTGCCGCGCGGTGCCCGAAGCAGAAGCTGTTCGCAAGTGCCGGTCGGTCAGATCCAGAGATTTCAGCTACCGAAGACTTCTAAAAAAGCTAAGTACCCCGTTGGGGACTCTTTCTTGCCTCAGCCGATGTCAGACAAAGTAAATAATTGTTTAACCTGTGGGAAACCAATACGTCATAAGGATTTCCATTCTTACTGCCTTCCTTGCTTAGGCCCAGACCACGACGTATCAGCTTGTTTAGCCTGTGCCTCCTTCAACCGACGGACTCTTAGATGTCGGTCGGACTTTGCAGAAGAGTTTTTTGGACCCGCTTTTGCATATAAAATGCCGTCGGAGACTCCGACTACGCATTTGGCCAAACAACGCAAGGACAAAGACCGACACTCGCGGCCAGCGGTTTCGGCTGAAACCACGGTTAGGCCTACCGCGAGTGTCTCGGTTTCGGCTGAAACCGAGTCCTCGGTTCTTACTTCTGCCGAAAACATACCTCCGACAACCGAGGCCACAGCGGCCCCGTCTGAGTCGGCTTCAGAAATACCTACCGCAGAAGCAGGCGCACACGAATTGTCCGACACCATTCCATTGGACATTTCTACCCCTGCACGTGGGGCTGCCAGGCCACCTGCTTCTATGTCTATTAAGGCCTTCTCCAGGGCTAAAGCTGCCAAAATTTCAAAAGCTTTACCTGCCAAATCTACTTCTCAGAGACCTTCCTCTAGTTCTCAGATTCTCAGCCTTGCTGAGGACCTTATATCTTTGATTAGGGGTTCCCAACCTCACCCAGACAGGGCCTCCCACCCTCCTCCCGAAAAAAGGCCTAGGACTGAACCCCCTGAACCTGTCTCCTCTGATTATTCCTCGGATGGATCCGATTTATCAGACCATCAGGAAGGGCCATATTCACCTTATGAGGATTCAGATGCAGAAGACTCTATTCCATCTGCCTCCCCTCCTGAAGAATTTTCCTTTGGGGAGACTTTACACTCAATGAGGGAACACTTTCAATGGCAGGGTCAGGATTTTTCTGATTCTAGAAAAAGACTAAGGACATTTTTACATTTGCCACAGCATAGGCCTTTAGCCATACCACCTGTGCTAACTGTAGTTGATGATGCATATAATGATGTCAGTTCTGCCCCTGATTCTCTTCCCCCGGCCCCTGCCAAACCGGACAGATATTACAGGGTCCCGGATTCTCACTTCCACTTGTATAAAGCCCATGCTGCAGCCCCAGAAACTATTTCTCAGGGCCCGAAAGGTGTTGCAGCTGCCACTGCCAAAAACCCCCTACCCTCTGACAGAGAGTCAAGAGCATTAGAAAGATGGGGTAAAAAGGTTTATACATCTGCTACTCTTTCTGCCAGGGCATTAAACTGTCAATTCCATATGATACAGTACCAGGAATATTTGTTAGATCAGCTGAATAAAAAGCTTTCTTCTCCTGAACCTTTAGACCCTAAGTCCCTTCAGGATTTGGTACACAACTCTCAGCAGGTCAGTAATCATTTTTTAAAATGTGGCTATGATGCACTGGAGGCTTCATTTAGATCAGCTATGACTGGGGCAGTAATTCGGAGGCATGCCTGGCTAAAAGAGCAATCCTTGCCAGACCATGTCAAGGCTAAACTACTAGATGCTCCAATGGAGAAACAAAGTTTATTTGGCTCCCCGGCACAGGAGATTATAAAGAAAGTGGAAGAAAAAGCAAAATCCGTGCAAGCAGTAAAGGATTTTCTGCAAGTTCACCCTCCGAGGTTCAGTAGAAACTGGCCTTCTAAGAATTGGTCCTTTCCAGACACCTCCAGAGCACAGAGGGGCAGGAATAGATGCCCAAGAGGCAGAGGTCAATCGAAAGGTGCCTACAGGGGTCGTCAATGGCAGTCTGCCAACCAAAAAAGTACTGCCACAGCTGCAACTACAACCACTTCCACAGGACAGACACAATGACTTGACTCTGATTCCGCCTACCAGGGAACAACTGGAAGCACCCTTGGGCGGAAAGCTGGCTTTATTTTCGAAAAACTGGCACTGCATTACAAAAGACACATGGACATTGCAAACAATAGACAAAGGATACAGGTTTCACTTCCACACTTTACCAAAAAGGCGGAGCGAATGCCAAACCTTCCACCAAACCAGAAGCCAGAGGCTTTAAGACAAATCAACAATTTACTTCAGATGAAAGCAATAGAAAGGGTACCATCTATGGAACAAGGCCAAGGATTTTACTCCAGACTATTCCTTGTACCAAGAAAAGAAAACCAATGGAGGCCTATTCTCGACTTGTCCGCACTAAACACATATCTCATTGTGCCAAAATTCAAAATGCTGACCCTACAGCAACTTCTTCCCATGTTGGGCAAGGAGGCTTGGCTGGTGACTCTAGATCTCAAGGAGGCATACCTGCATGTCCTTATACGACCAGATTGCAGAAGACACCTCAGATTTCTTGCAGGATCAGAGCATTATCAATTGTCAGCATTGCCCTTTGGATTATCTACTGCGCCCAGAGTATTCAGGAAATGCCTGGCATCAGTAATTGCACATTGCAGGCTTCAGGGAATTTAAATCTACCCATACCTGGACGACTGCCTAATACAAGCGGACAACAAGACAAAACTAATAAAGGATTTGGCCTATGTCATACATCTGTTACAGGCCTTGGGATACACAGTCAACATTCAGAAGTCAAGAGTAGTGCCATCCCAAAGGATAACCTTTTTGGGAGCAGATCTGGATGCAATAACTCAGATGGCTTTTCTCACAGAAGAAAAACAAAAGCAACTCCCAGACTACTTCATGGCTCTGACAAGACAAGCTCAGCTTACTGCAAGGAAAGTCCTGCAGGCCCTGGGTTTTATGGCATCCTGCATAATCTTTATCCCGCATGCCAGGCTGCATATGAGGAAATTACAATGGTACCTAAGAAATGTATGGTCTCAACACAGGCACAGTCTAGAAACCATGATACCAATCATTCCATGCCTGAAAAAGGAATTCTTGTGGTGGGCTCAGGCCTGCCAGTCCAACAGAGGGTTGCCTTTCAACAAACCACAACCAAGGCAGACCATCACCACGGATGCCTCAGACCTAGGATGGGGAGCACACATGGAGGACAAGTGTATCCAAGGCCTATGGTCTCGAGACTAGCTACACTGGCACATAAACCTAAAGGAGATGCTGGCAGTGAAGCAAGCAATCGAGGCATTCAAACCATTCCTCCAGCAAGGACATCTGTTGATAAGGACAGACAATACCACAGTCATGTGGTACATAAACAAACAGGGAGGCACGCATTCCTACCCTTTATGCCGGATGGCAATGGACCTGTGGAACCTAGGCCTGAATCTCAACATCCAGCTGCAGGCCAAATTCGTACCAGGAAAAGAGAATACACTTGCAGACAGCTTAAGCAGAACTACCACGGATGCTCACGAATGGATGCTGCATCCAGACATCTTCAAACTCATAACAAACAAATGGGGAATGCCAGAGATAGACCTGTTCGCCTCCCCACTCAACCACCAACTGAAGAAATTCTGCTCAAGGATATACCACCCACAAGCATGGAGGGTGGATTCTCTCTCTTTCAGCTGGAATGCCCTAACAGTGTATGCATTCCCACCTCTTCCATTGCTGTACAAAGTTCTACTGAAGATCAGGGAGAAACAGCCAAAGGTGATACTAATAGCTCCAGACTGGCCAAGGCAGCACTGGTATCCGCCACTGAGAAGCATGTCTCGGGCGAACTCATGGCCTCTACCCCTATGGCCTCTTCTTCTAACGCAGAACAACTTCAAGACCCTGCATCCAAACTTGAAAACACTGCAGCTAACTGCCTGGAAAATTGTTTAAAACAAAACCAAACTGTCTTATCTCAGAGGGTCAAGGACATTATCCTGGAGGCTCGCAGACCCTCCACTAGGAAGACATACTCAGCAAAATGGAAGAGATTCCTCATTTGGAGCACATCAAAGGGTACAGATGTCACACTGGCAAACCTAGCGCACATCCTAGAATACTTAGCAGAACTGTTCCACAATGGCCTGTCCTATTCTTCCATTAAGATTCATGCTTCAGCAATTTCAGCAGAGTACAATATGGATCCTCCTATCTTCTCTCACCCTCTCCTCAGACAATTTTTAAGAGGGATCAAAAATGTAAAACCTCCAAGGAGACCTCCTCTACCTGCGTGGGATCTCAATTTTGTGCTGGAAAAATTAACACTACCCCCTTTTGAACCAGCAGCATCAGCAGACTTACAGTTTTTATCTTGGAAAACTGCTTTCCTTCTGGCAATCACTTCAGCAAGAAGAGTATCCGAGTTACAGGCATTAATGGCAGTGCAGCCTTTCCTTATTTTTCACCAGGATAGAGTGTCTCTGAGAACCAATCCTACTTTCACGCCAAAGGTGGTATCCAGGGTATCCTTGAACCAAGCTATTCATTTGCCTACGTTCTTCCCTAACCCACAGAACAAGGGGGAAAGACTATTGCACACCTTGGATGTACACAGACAACTACGCTACTATCTGGACAGAACTAAAACCAGCAGAAAAACTGACCAACTTCTTGTAGCATATGCAACTGGAGTGCAAGGAAAAGCAATTTCCAAACAGACAATTTCAAAATGGATAGGAAACTGCATTCGTTTCTGCTACTCTTTTCATGGAAAGACAGCTCCTGAAAATATCAGGCCTCATTCCACAAGGGCCACAGCCACCACTACAGCTTTCCTTCGAGGGGTGGCTACCAAGGACATTTTAGAAGCTGCTACTTGGAGCTCCGTGCATACATTTGCCAAGCATTACAATCTACCTTTATACTCCAGATCCCGAGCAGGTTTTGCAACTGCAGTTTTACAGGGGATCTTAACTACACCATCCTTATCTTAGTACCTCCTCCCCCAGTTTGGCTATGGTATTCTACCCATATGTTATGACTGCAGATGCATCCTTGAAGGACATAGTACAGTTTTGTACCTACCATAAATGTAGATGTCCGATAGGTATGCATCTGCAGTCAGGATTACCCACCCTCCTCCCCCTCTGTGGTATTCCTAGGGTGCTTACCCCTCTTACAACTAGCTGGGGGAATCTATTATGGTGTATTTGTTTGTATGTATATATATATATATATATATATATATATATATATATATTGTTTGCTACTGTTTGGAATTTTCAACTTTTCTCCAAATTTAGCCTTCCTAGAGGGCACCTGGCATCTGGGGCAAGAAACACTGAGGAAAATGGCGTCGGCTGATGCCTTTGTACCCCAGAAGCTCTGACGTCGGGGAAAGTGCGACATCAGCCGAGGCCAGACCCAGACTTTGGAATCCGGCCGACCGAAGGGCTGCCTGAGGCAGGACAACCCATATGTTATGACTGCAGATGCATACCTATCGGACATCTACATTTTATGGTAGGTACAAAACTGTACTTTATGTGATGCTATCATGTAACCGATGTACAGACGTGATTAATAGGCCTGTGAACTGCAATAATAAATTATTAGATATTTATCATATGTGAAATTTATAGACATTCAAAAATGACTAGGATTTCAAGTCTGTCAGTAACACACGAAGAGGATGTTATTTTCAAACCGCATGAATATAAATGTAGATTGTGTTACATACATGCATGCATACTTACATACATAGAAAAGTAGCTATTTGTCAAAATATAAGGTTATAGATGGCATGAAATTTTTGGTTGCAGCACTTACATTTTACTGTCTTAGTAAAAGTACCCCTGTAATTACCTACTATAATATACTAGGAATGGTACTGAAAAGTATATGGTGAAATGTATAGATTACATTTGCTTCAGCTTTCAAATGCTAATCAGTGTAAATTAACTGTACTTCAGCCAACATTCAGGAAAGATGTGAAAGTTGAAAACGTTTTACCACAATGAATGATGGAAAGTAGTGAGAAAAGAAATCAAGTAGGATGGAATCACTATTAGACAAATAGTTATGGTGTGATTTCTGAAGGACAACATACAGCATCAGCTAATGAGAAAATACTTTTAGAGCAGTGATTAGATTCAGTTCCAAAGCTGCATGACATTTTTAGAGAAAAGATGCAAAATATTTTATTATTTTAGAATATTTGGACATTTGTTAGTCAACATGTTTCTTTGCAAGGCACAACTGTCCAAAGCAATGCTGTGCTGTAAAATGAGGGAAATATGTAGGACTATAAAAGTGCACCTATATCATCACACACAGACACACACACACACACACACACACACACACACACACACACACACACACACACACACACACACACACACACACACACACACAAGCAACACTAACAACACACTGTATGAAAAATAATTGATAGTGGAGGGAAAAACATTTGTAGCAACAAGCACGAAAAATACTATTGCCTAGGCTTGAATACTTATTTGCAAAAGCAAGTACATAGTAAAGTAGCTATCACTTCATTGCTAAAGAGGCTCCAGGTCTATGTGTGACAAGAAGATAGCATCCTTAGCTGGGTAAAATCCAGTCATTCAGCTAATCTAATTGCCCATGAGCGGGGGAAGGAAAATACAAAAGGACAAACTGCAGCTGCAAGTTCTAAGCATTTCCTCTAAAAACCCCCACTGAGAGTTTGTGTAATCTGACCAGCAGTATGCTAAAAAGGCTATTTGAAAACCTTGCCTCTAGCTGATCATGTGACTTAGAGTACTAAAATGTAAACAAACTCCTCTAGCAAAAAATCTGAGCCAGTGCCCCTTTAATACCTATGTGTCCTACAGGTCCATCCCTTTGCAGTATGTGAATGTTATAGTACGTGTCTGTCCTACAGGCTCACTCCCTCAGTCTGACTGTATTAATACCTATGTGTCCTACAGGCCCATCCCTTTGCAGTATGTGAATTTATTAGTACCTGTCTGTCCTACAGGCTCAGTCCTCAGTCTGACTGTATTAATAACTATATGTCCTACAGGCCCATCCCGTTGCAGTATGTGAATGTTTTAGTACATGTCTGTCCTACAGGCTTAGCCCTCACTCTGACTGTATTAATACTTATATGTCCTATAGGCCGATCCCTTTGCAGTATGTGAATGTTTTAGTACGTCTCTGTCCTACAGGCCCATCCCTTTGCAGGCTGTGAATGTATTAGTATGTGTCTGTCCTACAAGCTCAGCCCTCAGTCTGACTGTATTAATACCTATATGTCCTACAGGCCCATCCCTTTGCAGTATGTGAATGTGTTAGTATGTGTCTATCCTACAGGCTCACCCCTGAGTCTGACTGTATTTATACCTGTATGTCCTACAGGCCCATCCCGTTGCAGTGTGTGAATGTATTGGTACTGGTCTATCCTACAGGCTGACCCCCTCAGTCTGACTGTATTAATAGCTATATGTCCTACAGGCTCATCCCTTTGCAGTATGTGAATGTATTAGTACTGGTCTGTCCTACAGGCTCACCCCCTCAGTCTGACTGTATTAATACGTATATGTCCTACAGGCCCGTCCCTTTGCAGTATGTGAATGTATTAGTACTGGTCTGTCCTACAGGCTGAGCCCTCAGTCTGACTGTATTAATACCTATATGTCCTACAGGCTGAGCCCTCAGTCTGACTGTATTAATACCTATATGTCCTACAGGCCCATCCCTTTGTAGTATGTGACTGTATTAGTACTTGTCTGACCTACAGGCTCAGCCCTCAGTCTGACTGTATTAATACCTATATGTCCTACAGGCCCATCCCTTTTTAGTATGTGACTGTATTAGTACTTGTCTGACCTACAGGCTCAGCCCTCAGTCTGACTGTATTAATACCTATATGTCCTACAGGCTCATCCCTTTGCAGTATGTGAATGTTTTAGTACCTGTCAGTCCTACAGGCTCAACCCCACAGTCTGACTGTATTAATACCTATATGTTCTACAGGCCCATCCCTTTGCAGCCTGTGAATGTTTTAGTACTGGTCTGACCTACAGGCTCATCCCCTCAGTCTGACTAGTGTATTCTTCTTCTTTTTCTTTCGGCTTTTCCCAGGTAGTGGTCGCCACAGCGGATCACCTGTCCACTCATGATTGGCAATGGAGTTTTTACAGTGTCGTGTTGCCAGCCTGGCGCCCAACCTTTCACAGAAGGTACACACACATACTCACACCAAGGGCCAATTTAGAGCGTCCAATCCACCTGCAGTATGTTTTTGGGATGTGGGAGGAAACTGGAGCACCTGGAAGAAATCCACGCGACCACAGGGAGGACATGCAGACTCCGCACAGAAGGCACCCCAGCCGAGGATTGAACCGGAGAACCTCTTGCTATGAGGCAACAATGCTAACCACTGCACCACCATGGCCGCCATTTCAGTCTGACTGTATTAAAGGGGCACTATTTTTTTTCTGAAATCAGCTGCTTGCCTGAGTACTTTACATTTTAGTGCTATGTAAATCACATGGTCACACAGAGGCAGGATTTTCAGAGAAGCTTATTTAGCATACATCAGGTCAGATTTCACAAAGGTCAGTGGGGGGTGGTCATTTCTAAAAGTTTACAGTGTCGTTTTGCATTTTCATTCCCCCACCGAGAGGCAGTTAGATCAGATGAATGATTTAGCCTCAGCCAGAGATGCTATGCAGTCACACACAGATCTGCAGCCTTTGCAGCAGTGAAGTTACGTCTTTAGTATGTGCTTGTTTTTTGTAAATCTTAGTGGAATGATTATCCCAGCCTAGGCAATTGCATTTTCTTTTGTTTTTGTTTCATGCTTGTTGCTACATGTTTTTTTCCTATTGCTGGTAATTATTTTTCATATGTTCAGCAATAGTGTTGCTTTTTAGTGCATGTACTCATGCAGACGTACATTTCTAAGACGGTTTCCCTCATTTGACAGGACAGCATTGCAATGAACAATTTGCTTCTTGGGAACAAACCCACCGAGTTGCAAATGTCCTAAGATTCTAGAAGAACAAAAGTCTTACAATGTTTCAATAAAAAACCTGTCAAGCAACTTTGAAAATGAATCTTGTTACTGTACTAAAAGTATCTTCCCATTAGCTGACTCCCTTCAGGAATCACACAGTAACAGTTTGTATAACACTGTTTCCATACAAATTAATTTATTTTCCTTGTCTTCCCTGCACTGTGATGAAATGTTTGGATCTTTCACACTTTTCCTGAATATCTGACTGCAGTCCAGTTACACTGGTTACCATTTGAAAGTTGAGGCAAATGTAGTCTTGATATTTCCATATATTTCCTATCTGTGTGCATAAGTATGTATGCAATATGTAATCTAACTTTATATTCATGCGGTTGTAAAGCCATAGCCTTACTATGTCTTACTGACCAGCTTGCAATTCAAGGCATTCTTCAATGTCTGTTAAAATTGTATATGATGAATATGTGTATTTCATTAAAATTTGTATGTAGTGCACATACTTGTTTTGGTGGTTTAGTTCATTGTTAAAACTAAAATTCTCTTAACTTTTCTCAAACTTGTCTCTTTTGTGATTCAGATGGCTGTGTTGATGAAACCACTTCCCCTTATCAAAATGGAAATAGATAATAAATAGATAATTTAAATAAATAAATGCATGTGTCATTATGTGTTTATCATCTTTGGCTGTTTAAAATGTATTTGCTGTGTATCTTTACGTCTTTATAGATCCAGGTATATTTGTATGTCTACACATACACACACACCAAAAAAAAAATATATATATATATATATATATATATATATATATATATATATATATATATCTATCTTATTCTTCTTTTGGCTGCTCCCGTTAGGGGTTGCCACAGCAGATCAACTGTTTCCATTTCTTCCTGTCCTCTGCATCTTGGTCTGTCACACCAACCACCTGCATGTCCTCTCTCACCACATCCATAAACCTTATCTTAGGCCTTCCTCTTTTCCTGTTACCTGGCAGCTTCATCCTTAGCAACTTTTTCCCAATATACTCTGCATCCCTCCTCAGCACATGTCCAAACCAACGTAATCTTGCCTCTCTGGCTTTGTCTCCAAACCATCCAACCTGGACTGACCCTCTAATATTCTTATTCCTAATCCTGTCCATCCTCCTCACACCCAGTGCAAATCTTAACATCTTCAGCTCTGCCACGTCAAGCTCTGACTCCTGCATTTTTGTCAGTGCCACTGTCTCCAACCCATATAACGTAGCTGGTCTCACTACCCTCTTGTAGACCTTCCCTTTCACTCTTACTGGTACTAGTCTGTCACAAATCACTCCTGACACTCTTCTCCCACTTCATCCTGCCTGTACTCTCTTCTTCACCTCTCTTCCACACTCACCATTACTCTGAACTGTTGATCCCAAGTACTTAAACTCATTCACCTTCGCTACCTCTACTCCCTGCATCCTCACCATTCCTCTAGCCTCCCCCTCATTCACACACATATATTCTGTCGTAGTCCTGCTGACCTTCATTCCTCTATTCTCTAGAGCATATCTCCACCTCTCCAGGGTCTCCTCAACCTGTTCCCTACTCTCACTACAGATCACAATGTCATCTGCAAACATCATAGTCCACAATGACTCCTGTCTGATCTCTGTCATCCTATCACCACTGCAAATAAGAAAGGGCTCAGAGCTGATCCTTGATGTAATACCACCTCCACCTTAAACACATCTGTCACTCCCACCGCGGACCTCACCGCTGTCACACTACCCTCGTACATATCCTGTACCACTCTTACATACTTCCCTGACTCTCCCGACTTCCTCATACAATACCACTACTCCTCTCTAGGCACCCTGTCATATGCTTTCTCTAAATCCACAGAGACACAATTCAACTCCTTCTGACCTTCTCTGTACTTCTCCATCAACACTCTCAGAGCAAACATTGCATCTGTAGTGCTCTTTCCTGGCATGAAACTATACTGCTGATCACTAATCATCACCTCCACTACTCTTTCCCATAACTTCATGCTGTGACTGATCAGTTTAATCCCTCTGTGGTTACTACAGCTCTGCACATCACCCTTATTCTTAAAAATCGCTACCAAAACACTTTTTCCTCCATTCGTCAGGCATCCTGTCACTTTCCAAAATTTCATTAAACAATCTAGTTAAAAACTCCACTGCCATTTCACCTAAACACATCCATGCTTCCACAGGTATGTCATCTGGACCAACAGCCTTTCCGTTCTTCATCCTCTTCATAGCTATCCTTACTTCCTCCTTGCTAATCCACTGCACTTCATGATTCACTATCCGCACATCATCCAACCTTCTCTCCCTCTCATTCTCTTCATTCATCAGCCCCTCAAAGTACTCTTTCCATCTGCTCAACACACTCTCCTCGCTTGTGAGTATGTTTCCCTCATTATCCTTTATCACCCTTACCTGCTGCACATCTTTACTAGCTCGGTCCCTCTGTCTAGCCTATCGGTACAGGTCTTTTTCTCCCTCCTTAGTGTCCAACCTTTTATACAACTCTTCACACGCCTTATCCTTAGCCTTCACCACCTCTCTCTTTTCCATGCACCTCATCTCCTTATACTCTTGTCTACTTTCTTCATCTCTCTGACAATCCCACTTCTTCTTTGCCAACCTCTTTCTCTGTATACTCTCCTGTACTTCATCATTCCGTCACCAGGTCTTCTTGTCCTCCTTCCTCTTTCCAGATGTCACACCAAGCACCTTTCTAGCAGTCTCCCTTACTAGCTCTGCTGTAGTTATCCAGCTATTTGGTAACTTTTCACTGCCACCCAGTGCCTGTCTTAACTCTTCCCTGAACTCCACCTCACAATTACCCTTTTTCAATTTCCAACATTTGGTCCTTGGTGCTGCCCTCACACTCCTCCTCCTCTTCTTGATCACCAACGTCATCTTACAAACCACCATTCTATGCTGCCTAACTACACTTTCCCCTGCCACCACTTTACAGTCTACAATCTCCTTCAGACTGACCCTTCTACATAAGAAATAATCCACCTGTGTGCATCTTCCTCCATTCTTGTAAGTCACCCTATGCTCCTCCCTCTTGTTAAAATATGTATTCACCACAGCCATGTCCATCCTTTTCGCAAAATCCACTACCATCTGACCTTCTGCATTTCTTTGCTTAGCACCATACCTACCCATCACTTCCTCATCCCCTCTGTTCCCTTCACCAACATGCCCATTGAAATCTGCTCCAATCACCACTCTCTCACCCTTGGGTACAGTCAACACCACATCATACAACCCACTCCAAAATTCTTCTTTCTCATCCATTGCACACCCAACTTGTGGAGCATATATAAACATACACACACACACACACACACACATACATATACCCACACACATATGTAAATCTGATTCTGATGTTCTGTGCGTGTCTGAATGTATACAGTCATACATACACCTATATGCGTGGTGTATTTGTGGATATATACATATACACATGCACACTCTCATATACTGGCATGCAGGAGGTATTTTGAATAAGGTAAGAGTATAGCTGCTCCTAAGAGCATTCATATCGCTGACCCATTATTGCTAGCTTTACAAGTAATAGTTTTTTCCAATTTGTCATATGCTACTTGACAACAGTATCATAAGTGTGACTCAAACTACAGAAACTACAGACCCCATAAGCTTAACAAGCCTTATCTGTAAGGCCACATAAGGAATCATCATGGACCCTATAAATAAGGACATATGTGATCTTCAAACCCTTGAGCCAACACAGTATGGTTTTGTCAAAGACAGGTCATGCCTGTTAAACCTGGCAGACTTTTTTCAAAAATGTCACCAGAGCCATAAATGGAGGCAAATCTTTGCATACAGCCTACCTTGATTTAGCAAAGGCCTTCGACACAGTCCCACATTTGGGCATCATTGATAAACTCTCCAAGTTGAATATCAACCCTTATGTTGCCAGGTAGGTTGCTAACTGGCTGACCAACAGATCACAGTCAGAGTTGGGGATTTTACCTCAACCAGTAGACGTGTCACCAGTGGAGTTCCACAGGGGTCAGTGCTGGGCCTCCTATTGTTTGGAATATACTTCTCAGAAGTTCAGGCCAAAGCAGAGGGGCTGTGGCTGACTAAGTTAGCTTTAGGTGCAATTATTGAATCCCCAAACAATGTCAATATACTACAAGAGGGACTTACTCAAACCATTGATTGATGCCAAAGCCATGGACTCAAACTCAGTGCTAAAAAAAGCATTATCATCACCTTTGGTAAAAACGATATCCTTGCAGACTATCATATAAATAATAGTACCCTATGTAACAACTCAGTAGTGAGAGACTTGGGAACGGAAGTTGACTGTAGCCTAAACTTTGACCACCATGTGTGTACTGTGGTAAGGAAAGCATTCTACATCGCTCACTTCATTAGCAAAGGTATTGCCTCAAGAGTTCCCCTGTACTCGAACCTCATCTGGCCAATAATTGAGTACAATGCTCCCTTTGGTAAGTACCTTACTAGGCACCTGCAGCAACTTGAGAGACCTCACACATTTTAACCAAGAAAATACAGCATCTCCTGCACATGTCATACATTGGACTGAAGTCACTGTCACTGTACTCAGTAGGATACAGACTACTTGCAGGAAACTTGTGCCTGGCCTGCAGAGTAATCTTAGATCCAAATCTAACCAAATCTAATATAGACCCCAGCTTGACATGTATGAGAAGTCTATTCTGTAGCATGGGCAGTCTCTGGGTTATGAACCTGTCCCTCCAGCATGTTCTGTTGATTGTGGTAATGAGGTTGAGGTCTCTGGAGTGTGTAGTGTAAGAGGGATTGGGATTTCTTTAGATGTAGCATTTCCAACAGAGCTGGGTCAGACATGGCTTTGTAAGTCAAGCAGAGATTGCCTCTAAGTAGGCGATATGAGACAGAGAATAGTTTTGAGTCTGTCCATATAGGACACATTTTTAATGCCTAGGATCCTCTTTGTGAGGTACTTTTGTGGGCTCTCCAGTTGTTGCAAGTGTTTAGTGAGGTACATGTCAAATGGGGCATTGTACTCAATGACTGGCCTAATGAGGGAAGAGTAGAGGGAGACAATGACCTCTTTCTTCCTTGATGCAAAACCCTTAGTAATGAGATGTGTCACATAGGACTTTCTGACCACAGTGGCAATGTGGTGGTCAACGGAGAGGTTGCTGTCAACCTGTGTTCCCCGATCTCTTATAACGCCTTCTGTGTTCAGTGGACTACCATCAGTGTGTTAAATCATAGGAACCGGGTTTTTCCCGAAGAGGATGACAACACATTTTTTTGCATTGGGCTTAAGACCATGGTTGTGACACCAGTCGTTGGTTTCAGTGAGGCCTTTCTGTAGGATGTGAACATCACTTGGAGAGTTAAAAATAGCTCCCAACTTGCAATCGTCTGTGAACTTTGTCAGCCAGAGTCCCTTCATGTTGGCCTGGACTTCAGAGAAGTAGATACCAAACAGGAGAGGACACAGGACCGAACTCTGTGGGACTCCACTTGTGACTGGTCAACAGTGTGAGTTGGAGTCAGCTACTTTCACACTGTGGGTTGTACCTGTGAGCCAGTTTGTAACCCACCTAGTGATATAGGGGTTGGTGCCTAGCTTAATGAGTTTTTCTATGATTCCTGCGTGGGGAATGGTATCAAAGGCCTTGGCCAGATCAAGGTAGTATGAACCACCTTGCATTCATCCGCAGGTCTGGTGACTGACTCAAAGAAGCCGACCAAATTGAGCAGGTATGATCTACCCTTCACAAAACCAAACTGTGTGGGATCCAAAGTTTGGAGATTCCCTATATCCTTGTTTATTGGGTCCATGATGATGCGTTCCATAGCTTTGCATATCAGACTCATCAGGCTAATGGGGCGATAGTTCCCAGGGTCTGTAGTCGCTCCTCCTTTGTGGAGAGGGATGACTGTACCACTGCACCATCTGGTAAGGATAAAGCCCAAGGTGAGGCTATGACTGAACAAGGCACACAGGTGAGGCGCCAGTTCACTCTGTAGTTCTTGTCGAATAAAGCCATGGATATTGTCACGTCCCATAGAAGCTGAATTCTTAGCCTTGCACAGTGCTGTTTTAACCTGCGCAGCAGTAATACTGGGTGCCTGGCAATCTACTAGCACTGTGACTGGTCCCTTAAGGGGGAGAGGGTTAAAGTTGGCACTGAATCTGTCAGCCAGTATATTGGCAATATCTGTTGGCTCGGTATAGGCGGCACCTTTGTGCATTAGCTCAGAGCAAATCTGGGTATTGCCATGGAGATGACTATAGAAGGCCTTGTGGTTGTCTTTACTATCTGCTGCAATTCTGATTTCATAACTAGCTTTAGAGGATTTGAAGAGGGATCTCAAGTTTTTGTTGAGGCTGATAAGGGAGTTTTTCCAGTCTTGGGACTTTACCTTATTCCATATCAGTTTCCTCCTTCTGTTGTAGAGTTTGTTTATGGCATGAGACCACCAGATTATCTTCATTTTTTTGGAGGAAAGCATCTTGGTTCTGTTGGGTATGGCGAGATCCATGCATTTGTGTACGTGTTCGTACAGTGCATTGGTATATGATTTGGCGGTAATGCAACTCCATTTGCATGGGTGCTGTGAAGTTAGCCACCTCTGCTTTTAGGAGCCCAAAGTTAGCTTTGGAGAAGTTTTTCATGGTGGTTACCTTTGCGGGGGGTGGGAGGGATGTGGATTTCCAAGGTGATTAGCTTACGGTCGGATCTAACCAGGGAGGAGTTGACTATTGCTGTAGTGCAACGGTTGCCCATGTTAGTAATGACCAGGTCAAGGATGTTGCTACCTCTAGTGGGGGTAAGAACGAGCTGGTCCAGGTCATTGGAATTAATGAATTCCAGGAAATGTTGGGCAAGTGTATTAGTACACGAGTAGTTTTCCCAGTTAATGGAAGGGTAATTGAAGTCACCCAGTATGAGAGTGTTAGGTTGGACCCTAATATTCTCCAGTGTGCTTAGGAACCTGGCGTGTGAGTCTTGGGACATGGTTGGGGACCTATAGCAGGCTGCGACCTGAATCGCTGTCTTACCCAATGTTAGCTGCACCTGAAGTATCTCAGATGCGTTAAGTTGGGCTACCAGCCTGGAGGTGTGTGAATCCTTTATGAAAATGGAAACACCACCACCTTTAGAACTTCGCCCATGTTCTGGGGCTGAAAGGTGTGGAATGTGTTATAGCCTGGTAGTGCAGGGGTGCTTTCTGCTGCCTTGAACCAGGTCTCTGTTACAGCACAAATGTTGATGTTTTCCACTTTAAGGAGTGCTTCAAGAGAGTGTATTTTGAGATTTAGACTTTTAGCACAGAGCAGCATGACCCTCAGATTGCATTTGTTTGTAGCTGTTACAGTGGTAATTTGGTCTTTAGAACAAAACCTAAAAAAGCAACTGTAGGGGTGAAAAGATTCTTGGCCAGTATCCGGAAGCCCAGGGGTGACAGATGCAGGCCATATCTGGCAAAGCATCGAGGTCAGTTTTGTCATCCCAGTCAGACAGATACTGGATCCTCTTAGAATGACACGACAAATGTAGCCAACTGTTGAAATAAATCATTTTTTGCTTGTACTGTGGTATAATTCTGGGTGATGGTAGGATGCTGAGACGCAGAGAGCTCCTCCACGTCTCTTCATGTATTCCAGGGAGGTACGTCTCAGGTCATTCACACCCACTTGTACAATGACAGAGTCATATTTGTACTTGTTGTTGAGGGACCTGCGTGCGTACGTTATGTGGTGGAACCTGGCACCTGATAGGCAGCTGACTGGTACTTTCTCCTTATTCAACCTAGTGAGTGGGACATCAGTGTGCCTCACTATTGAGTCACCTGTGACTAGTGTGTTGGGCATCCTGTTTTGCCTTAGGGGCTTTGTTTGAGTGGCACACTGTTCAGGAGAGGTGTATGTCTCGTGGTTAGTGTTGTGTTGTGGTGGTCGAGTGCTTTTCTGCCTTGGATGTCTCTGCTATTTGGGTAGATTTTTACTGAGAGCCACAGCGAAGGTGGGTGGTTTGTGTTTTTATGTAAAGGCAGTGCTGGTGTGTGCATTCTGGAGGGCTATGTGTTCCATGTGGTGTGGTGCAAGTGTTGACCTTCTCCTCTTGACCAGATGTTCTGGTCTTGGCTGGAGAGTGCGTGGCTTCCAATTTGGATAAATATGTGCATCTCTCGCAAATCTCAGTGTTAGGAGGTAAGAGGAGAGGGTTGTCAGTGTACATGAGGCAGTTGCTACATTGCCTCAGGATGGCCAGGTTGATATGAGAAAGCACAGGGAACTGACCTTTAGACATGCCTGGAGTGGTGGACATTAATAAGTACTGGACCTGTTTCCTTGTAGAAAGGTTAGTGCTGGTAGAACTTTTGTGAGCTACAATAATTGCTACAAGAAGTCTGGTAAAGTGCTAGACTAATAAGCTAGTAAAAGAACAGGAGAGGCGAGAAATAGCAGATCTAAGGGAAATAAATTGAAGAGCAGACTTTGGCACTGCTCAGAAGCTTGCAGACAGGCCTGGACACAGCAAATCTGTATCTGAACTAGACTGGTTACAAGAAAGGCGGGAAGCACAAACACAGGCTTTTAAATCAGACAGTTGAAAGAGATGGAAAAGCTACCCAAACGGCCAAAAAGGGAGGGAATCTCTGATCAATACTAGTAAAAAACTACACTCTCATAAAATCATAAAATTATCCAAGGCCAACTTTGAGAAAAATCGCCAAAGACTCTAAAGACAACCACAAGGCTTTCTTCAGCTATGTTAGAAACCTGGGTGGGAACTTCCAGATATGCTCGGAATTAGTCCAGAATGAGGCAAAAATCATTGAACCCACAGACATTGCCAACATACTGGCGGACAGGTTCAGTGCTAATTTCTCCCCTCCCTCCCCCCCGAAAGGAGAAATAAATATCCCAGCAGAGTGTAGCCTCCCAAACATATCAGACGCCCAGGTGAGAGCTGCTTTCTCTAAAGCTAAAAACACAGCATCAATGGGACCAGATGGTGTCCCCGGCTGTGTGCTACACAAACTAAATGAGGAACTAAACCCACACATAAGGCTGCTGTTTAATCTCAGCCTTACCATAGGATATGTACCCAAAGAGTGGCGCACGGCAACTGTGGTCCCACTCCACAAAGGCGGTGCTTCTACGGACCCTGTATTGGGTCCCCCAAGCTTAACAACCCTGGTTTGCAAAGCTATGGGGAGGATCATAATGGAACTCATAAATAAAGACATTGGGAACCTACAGACATTGGATCCTACCCAATTCGGCTTTGTCAAGGGCAGATCCTGCCTCCTGAACTTGGTCGACTTCTTTGAAACAGTCACCAAGGCCATTGATGAAGGCAAGGCGGGTCACACAGCCTACCTGGACCTTGCAAAAGCTTTCGACACAATACCCCACTCGGGTATCATAGAAAAGCTTACTAACTTAAATGTAAACCCATATATCGCAAGATGGGTTGCAAACTGGCTCAAAGACAGAACACACAGGGTTAGAGTTGCTGGTGCCATGTCAGACTCCAAGCGGTCAGTGGTGTCCCACAGGTTCAGTCCTGGAGCCCCTCTTGTTCGGCATCTATTTTTCAGAAGTGCAGGCAAACATAGGGGGATTATGGCTGACAAAGTTTGCAGATGACTGCAAACTGGGTGCCATAATTGATACACCGTCGGACACAGACATCCTTCAGAGAGGTCTCATGGAAACAGATAACTGGTGCCAGAGCCATGGCCTTAAGCTAAATGCCAAAAATGTATAGTCATACCCTTTGGAAAAAACAAGAGTAACCCCTAATTACCACATAGGTGGCAAACCCATTAAGCACTGAAGAGGTTATCAGGGACCTGGGGACCCAAGTTGACAGTAACCTCTCGCTTGATTACTCACATTGCCAATTCAGGGAAAA
>NC_056741.1:1692212501-1692247367 GCF_019279795.1 Protopterus annectens
AGTCCATGGCTTTGGCACCAATCAATGGTTTGAGTAAGTCCCTAAGTATATTGACATTGTTTGGGGATTCAATAATTGCACCTAAACTGCAGTCCTCAGCTAACTTAGTCAGCCAGAGCCCCTCTGTTTTGGCCTGAACTTTTGAGAAGTATATTCCAAACAATAGGAGGCCCAACACTGACCCCTGTGGAACTCCACTGGTGACACGTCTACTGGTTGAGGTAAAGTCCCCAACTCTGACTGAGTGTGATCTGTTGGTCAGCCAGTTAGCAACCTACCTGGCAACGTAAGAGTTGATATTCAACTTGGAGAGTTTATCAATGATGCCCAAATGTGGGACTGTGTTGAAGGCCTTTGCTAAATCAAGGTAGGCTGTATGCACAGATTTGCCTCCATTTATGGCTCTGGTGACATTTTTGAAAAACTCTGCCCAGTTTAACAGGCATGACCTGTCTTTGACAAAACCAAACTGTGTTGGATCAAGGGTTTGAAGATCACCTATGTCCTTACTTATAGGGTCCATGATGATTCTTTCTGTGGCCTTACAGATAAGGCTTGTTAAGCTAATGGGGTCTGTAGTTTCTGTAGTTTGAGTCACACTTTTGATACTGTTGTCAAGTAGCATATGACAAATTGGAAAAAACTATTACTTGTAAAGCTAGCAGTAATGGGTCAGTGATATGAATGCTCTTAGGAGCAGCTATACTCTCCCCGTATTCAAAATACCTCCTGCATGCCAGTATATGAGAGTGTGCATGTGTATATGTATATATCCACCAATACACCACACATATAAGTGTATGTATGACTGTATACATTCAGAGACGCACAGAACATCAGAATCAGATTTACATGTGTGTGTGTGTGTGTGTGTGTGTGTGTGTGTGTGTGTGTGTGTGTGTGTGTGTGTGTGTGTGTGTGTGTATGCTCCACAAGTTGGGTGTGCGATGGATGAGAAAGAAGAATTTTGGAGTGAGTTGGATGAAGTGGTGATGACTGTACCCTGAGAGACTGGTGACTGGAGCAGATTTCAATGGGCATGTTGGTGAAGGGAACAGAGGGGATGAGGAAGTGATGGGTAGGTATGGTGCTAAGCAAGGGAATGCAGAAGGTCAGATGGTGGTGGATTTTGCAAAAAGGATGGACATGGCTGTGATGAATACATATTTTAACAAGAGGGAGGAGCATAGGGTGGCATACAAGAGTGGAGGAAGATGCACATAGGTGGATTATATCTTATGTAGAAGGGCCAGTCTGAAGGAGACTGGAGACTGTAAAGTGGTGGCAGGAGAAAGTGTAGTTAGGCAGCATAGGATGGTGGTTTGTAGGATGACACTGGTGATCAAGAAGAGGAGGATGAGTGTGAGGGCAGCACCAAGGATCAAATGGTGGAAATTGAAAAAGGGTAACTGTGAGGTGATGTTCAGGGAAGAGTTAAGACAGGCACTGGGTGGCAGTGAAGAGCTACCGAATAGCTGGGTAACTACAGCAGAGCTAGTAAGAGAGATGGCTAGAAAGGTGCTTGGTGTGACATCTGGAAAGAGGAAGGAGGACAAGCAGACCTGGTGGTGGAATGAAGAAGTACAGGAGAGTATACAGAGAAAGAGGTTGGCGAAGAAGTAGGATCGTTAAAGAGATGAAGTAAGTAGACAAGAGTATAAGGAGATGAGGTGCATGGAAAAGAGAGAGGTGGCGAAGGCTAAAGATAAGGAGTATGAAGAGCTGTATAAAAGGTTGGACACTAAGGAGGGAGAAAAGGACCTGTACCGATAGGCTAGACAAAAGGACCGAGCTAGTAAAGATGTGCAGCAGGTAAGGGTGATAAAGGATAATGAGGGAAACATACTCACAAGTGAGGAGAGTGTGTTGAGCAGATGGAAATAGTACTTTAAAAGGCTGATGAATGAAGAGAATGAAAGGGAGAGAAGGTTGGATGATGTGCGGATAGTGAATCATGAAGTGCAGTGGATTAGCAAAGAGGAAGTAAGGATAGCTATGAACAGGATGAAGAACGGAAAGGCTGTTGGTCCAGGTGACATACCTGTGGAAGCATGGAGGTGTTTAGGTGAAATGGCAGTAGAGTTTTTAACTAGATTGTTTAAGGAAATCTTGGAAAGTGACAGGATGCCTGAGAAATGGAGAAAAAGTGTTTTGGTACCGATTTTTAAGAATAAGGGTGATGTGTAGAGCTGTAGTAACTACAGAGGGATTAAACTGATCAGTCACAGCATGAAGTTATGGGAAAGAGTAGTGGAAGCTAGGTTAAGAAGGGAGGTGATGATTAGTGATCAGCAGTATGGTTTTATGCCAGGAAAGAGCACTACAGATGCAATGTTTGCTCTGAGAGTGTTGATGGAGAAGTACAGAGAAGGTCAGAAGGAGTTGCATTGTGTCTTTGTGGATTTAGAGAAAGCATATGACAGGGTGCCTAGAGAGGAGTTGAGGTATTGTATGAGGAAGTCGGAAGAGTCAGAGAAGTATGTAACAGTGGTACAGGATATGTACGAGGGTAGTGTGACAGCTGTGAGGTCTGCAGTGAGAGTGACGGATGCGTTTAAGGTGGAGGTGGGATTACATCAAGGATCAGCTCTGAGTCTTTTCTTATTTGCAGTGGTGATGGACAGGTTGACAGATGAGATCAGACAGGAGTCCCCGTGGACTATGATGTTTGCAGATGACATTGTGATCTGTAGTGAGAGGAGGGAACAGGTGGAGGAGACCCTGGAGAGGTGGAGATATGCTCTAGAGAGAAGAGGAATGAAGATCCGCAGGACTAAGACAGAATACGTGTGTGTGAATGAGAGGGAGGATAGAGGAATGGTGAGGATGCAGGGAGTAGAGGTGGCGAAGGTGAATGAGTTTAAGTACTTGGGATCAACAGTTCAGACTAATGGTTAGTGTGGAAGAGAGGTGAAGAAGAGAGTACAGGCAGGATGGAGTGGGTGGAGAAGAGTGTCAGGAGCGATTTGTGACAGACGAGTATTGGTAAGAGTGAAAGGGAAGGTCTACAAGAGGGTAGTCAGACCAGCTATGTTATATGGGTTGGAGACAGTGGCATTGACAAAAAGGCAGGAGTCAGAGCTTGACGTGGCAGAGTTGAAGATGTTAAGATTTGCACTGGGTGTGAGGAGGAGGATGGACAGGATTAGGAATAAGTATATTAGAGGGTCAGCCCAGGTTGGAAGGTTTGGAGACAAAGCCAGAGAGGCACGATTACGTTGGTTTGGACATGTGCGGAGGAGGGATGCAGACTATATTGGGAAAAAGATGCTAAGGATGAAGCTGCCAGGCAGCAAGAAAAGAGGAAGGTCTAAGATAAGGTTTATGGATGTGGTGACAGAGGACATGCAGGTGGTTGGTGTGACAGAGCAAGATGCAGAGGACAGGAAATGGAAACAGTTGATCTGTTGTATGACTTCAACGGGGCAGCCAAAAGAAGAAGAAGAAATATATATATTTATATATATATATATATATATATATATATATATATATATATATATATATATATATATATTTTATGTATATATATATATATATATATATATATATATATATATATATTTTATGTGTATATATATATATATATATATATATATATATTATATATATGTATATATATATATATATATATATTTATTATATTTTGGTGTGTGTGCATGTGTAGACATACAAATATACCTGGATCTATAAAGACGTAAATATACACAGCAAATACATTTTAAACAACCAAAGAAATACATGTGATAAACACATAATGACACATGCATTTATTTATTTAAATTATCTATTTATTTCTGTTTAAACTGTGAGCTTTGGCCAGCTAAGACCTGCATACAATCAAATGAACGCATAAGTGAAGTTAAGTAAATTTTTATCTGCACTTTTATCAAATAATATACGATTTAAAGTAATTTGTTTGTGTTGCATTGAGCAATATCTAGCTGGAAGTTGTGACTCTGTTTTTTCAGTAGGTCTCCACCCATCCTCCCTGTTTTTGTCTTGGTGTTAATCTTGGTGGCTTTGAAACTGCCCGCCCCTCTTGTAAATTTGCACTTGGATACTCCTCCTGGGCCCATCTCATTTGCTCACTCAAAAAAAAAAAAAAAATTTTATCTGCTTTTACTGTATTTGTGTTTCTTCCTACTTTATTTTGCTTTGCCATCTTAAAAGTACTCAATTGTATTTATTACTGCTTGGTATAACTCATTCTAAGCCTTTTAGTTTAAGCACTTGGGCTTCAGACCAGTTGTTTTACATTAGGAAGGTTTGTGGCCTGCACTGTGGTGGCAGGACAGGTAGCTTACATCCTTCTAAGTTGGGAACTGCTGATTGAGGGCTCAGTGTCTGTTATTCTAAAAGTGTATTCATTCTGGTTTAAGCACTTGGGCTTCAGGCCAGTTATTTTACATTAAGAGTGTTCGTGGTCTGCACTCTTGTGGGAGGAGAGGCTGACTGCCCTTCTGAGCTGGGAATTTCTGGTTAAAGGCTTATAGTGCCTGCATATTTGAACTGCTTCTTACTGAAATTGGTACACCTTGTTTGCTGTAACATAAACTAGATCCAGGCCTGCTGAATCTAGCTTTGTTTGTATGCTTGTTGTTTGTTTGCTTGTTATTTCCCTGAAATGCTAATTCCACCTAAAATGAGACTTTTCAGTGCTTCTGTGGATCCCTAGTGATATCTGCATTGCTTACTGTACTTATTTCCTTATTTCACTTGAAAGAAAGTTACTGTTTGTCGTTTTTGCATTTAAGTTACCTGCAACACATTGCATTTAAGTTACCTGGCACTTGCTCACTAAAGCAATTATATAAGTCAGCACTAAAATTAAAAGCACTACACCCTCACAAACTCCCCTTGAGTACATTGTTCCCCATTTGCCCTTTTTTTCAATTATAAAGGAATTCCCAATACTATTCATGAGGTCAGTTGTCAATCTCCTCTCCGGTCCAGCTGGTGAATCTGGGAATCTTGAGGCAATGTTACAACTGCCTCATGTACACAGACAACCCTCTCCTCCTCCCAACAAATTCCAACACATGTGAGAGATGCAACCATATAGCCAAACTGGAGGCTAAGCTCTCTCAACTCAGTACTGGCGTAACCAGTCAGGAGGAGTAGGAAACCACACTCACTACAATTCCAGTCTCACATAGACCTACCACGACAGCAAACCAAACACATAAACACACAAAAACATACTCAGAGGCTCTAAATAAAAATCTGCCTAAGCAGCAGAGACCTCCAAAGCAGACACCCAAGCAACTGCTACCTCAAAACAAAACACGTGCAACACATAGCTCACAAAGCCAGTGTGCCGAACAGTCACAGCCCTTAAGGCTAAACAACACACCTGACACACTTGTAATAGGTGACTATCGTCAGGCACACTGATGTCCCGCTCACCAAGCTGAACAAGGAGAAGGTCACGGTGAGCTGCCTGTCGGGCACTAGGATCCATCACATAACACAAGCACTCAGGTCACTCCAAGGCAAGTACAAATATGACTCAGTCATTGTCCATGCTGGTGTGAATGACCTGAGATGTACCTCCCTGGACTACATGAAAAGAGACATAGAGGAGCTCTCTGAGCATGTAGCCCAGGCCGGTATGACCCTGACCTTGAGTAGCATTTTACCCTCACCAAGAATGATGCCACAATATGAAGACAAGATGATCAATTTCAACAATTGGCTTAAGTATTGGTGTCATTCAAAGGGGATCCAATGCCTGTCAGCCTGGGATGACATGCTCGACAAGCCACAATGCTTCGCTAAGGACGGCTTGCACCTATCACCCCTGGGCTTTCTGATATTGGCAAAGGCTCTTGCTACCCCCATAGTGCCTTTTTTAGGCAAGGCTCAAAAGACAAACCCACCTCCATAGGTATCACAGAAACTAAGAGTAATGCTACTCAACGCCAGAAGTCTAAACCTCAAGATGCACACACTTGAAACTCTCCTTAGCATGGAGAACATCGATATCTGTGCAGTAAGAGAAACCTGGTTCAAGGCTCCCGAGAGCACCCCAGCACTACCAGGTTATACCTCATACCATGCTTTTCGGCCCCAAAACTTGGACCAACCACAAAAGGAGAGAGTATCAATATTCACAAGATACCCACGCCACCAGGTTGGTGGCACAGCAAGAAGCATCAGAGACTATCCATGTGCAACTACCAGTAGGTAAAACTGCCTTCCAGTTTATAGCCTGCTACAGACCACCCTCCCAAACCCAGGAACCCCACTCGGCCTTCCTGAGAACACTGGAAAATATGAAGGTCTCTCCAAACACCATTATATTGGGTGACTTCAACTATCCAAACATAGACTGGGAGCATTACTCTAGCTCCAACACCCTAGCCCAAAGGTTCCTAGAATTTATAAACTCAAATGCTATGGAACAACTTGTTACCACTCCCACAAGAGGGGAAAACATACTGGACTTGATCATCACCAACATGGGGACTCTATGCTCCAGACCAGAAGTGTATCATTCACTGGTAAGATCAGACCATAAACTAATCTCACTGGATATTCACATCCCGACCCCACCCCCTGCCCAGAAAACCACAGTGAAAAACTTCTCTAAAGCAAATTTCACACTCCTCAAAACTGAGGTGGAATCCTTCAAAGCCCCCGGGCCTGTGGAAAATACAGCCCAGACCGCAGAATCCTTTATAAACGCATTCTATGAACACCTTCAGGAATGCATGGATCATGCAATCCCAAATAAAACCAAAACCCAATCCTCCAAAGGCAGACGTCCTGTCTGGTGGACCCCAGCCATAAACAAACTATACAATAGTTGGAGGAAGCTACTACATGATAGAACAAAATCCCAAAAAGGGAAGGCATCTCTGATCAGTATTAGCAAAAAACTACGGGCACTCATAAAATCGTCTAAGGCCAGCTTCGAGAGATAAATTGCACAGAACACTAAGGATAATCACTAGGCTTTCTTTAGTTATGTTAGGAACCTGGGTGGGAATTCCCAGATATGCTCAGAATTAGTCCAAAATGACAAAAAATACACAGAACCCACAGACATTGCCAACATCCTAGCTGACAGGTTCAGCGCAAACTTCTCCCCCCCTCCCCATCAAAAGGGAAAATATCTATCCCAGCAGAGTGCTGCCCCCCTGACATCTCAGATGCCCAGGTAAGAGCTGCCCTCTCCAAAGCACAAACACCGCATCAATGGGACCAGAGGGTGTCCTGGCTGCGCCCTACATGAACTCCAAGAAGAGCTAAACCCAAACATAAAACTACTGTTCAATCTCAGCCTTACTACAGGATATGTACCCAAAGAGTGGCGTTCAGCAACAGTGGTCCCTCTCCACAAAGGTGGTGCCTCAACGGATCCTGGAAACTATCGCCCCATAAGCCTGACTAGCTTGGTCTGCAAAGCATTGGAAAGGATCATCATGGACCTCATAAATAAAGATACTGGGGACCTACAAACACTGGATCCTACCCAGTTAGGCTTTGTTAAGTGCAGATCCTGCCTCTTAAACCTGGTTGATTTCTTTGAAACAGTCACCAAGGCCATTGACGAGGGGAAGGTGGTCCACACAGCCTACCTGGACCTCACAAAAGCCTTCGATACAATACCCCACTTGGGCATTATAAATAAGCTCACCAGCTTAAATATAAACCCCTATGTCACTAGATGGGTTGCAAACTGGCTCAAGGACAGAACCCACATGGTTAGAATTGCTGGAGCCATGTCAGACTCCAAACCAGTTACAAGTGGCGTCCCACAAGGCTCAGTCCTGGGACCTCTCTTGTTCGTTATATATTTCTCGGAGGTACAGGCCAACATGGAAGGACTGTGGCTGACCAAGTTCGCAGATGACTGCAAACTGGGCGCCATAATAGACTCTCCAGCCGACACAAGCATCCAAAAGGGCCTCATAGAAACAGACAACTGGTGCCAGAGCCATGGCCTCAAGCTAAACGCCAAAAAGTGTATAGTCATCCCCTTTGGCAAAAACAAAGTACCCACAAATTACCACACAGGTGGTAATCCATTAAGTATGGAAGAAGTAATTAGGGACCTGGGGACCCAAGTTGATAATCTCTCATTTGACAACCACGTGGCCAAAGTGGTTAGAAAAAAATTTTATATAGCCCACCTAATCATGAAGGGATTCACATCTAGATCAGGGGAGGTCATCGTGCCTCTTTACTCATCCCTCATCAGGCCCATAATTGAGTACAATGCCCCTTTTGGGATGTACCTTACCAGACACCTGCAGCAACTGGAAAGACCCCAAAAGTACCTCACCAAGAGGATCAAAGGGCTCAAACACATGCCATATGCTGCCCGGTTAAAGAAACTCCAGCTCTACTCGGTGGCATACTGCCTGCTCAGAGGCGATCTGTGCCTGACATATAAAGCCATGGCCAACCCAGAATTAATGGACATGCTGCACCTCAGAAAATCCAAATTCCCATCGAGCTACCCGCTTGAGAGACTTGAACCTCAGCACTGAAATAAATAGGACATACTGGAGGGACAGATTCATAACCCAGAAGCTCCCTTCACTCTGGAATAAAATCCCACTCCAGGTTAGGCAGAGTCCCTCACTGACTCTCTTCAAGAGGAATCTTGATGAGTGGTTGGGGGATCGTAGGTTTACCCTGGGTATCACTTCTGTGTCACTGTTAGACAGAGGCACAGTATACTAACCTCGAAAAAGGGCATAGCAAAATTAATTTAAAATGGGTGGCGAAAGCCAAACACACTCTGGCTAGGCTTATACATGCCCTAGGGCAGATAGCCTAGTATGAACCTATGAACCTATCTATTTCCATTTTGATAAGGGGGGGAAGTGGTTTCATCAACACAGCCATCTGAGTCACAAAAGAGACAAGTTTGAGAAAAGTTAAGAAAATTTTAGTATTAACAATGAACTAAACCACCAAAACAATTATGTGCACTGCATACAAATTTTAATAAAATACACATATTCATCATATACAATTTTAACAGACACTGAAGAATGCCTTGAATTGAAAGCTGGTCAGTAAGACATAGCAAGGCTATGGTTTTACAACCGCATGAATATAAAGTTAGATTACATATTGCATACATAGTTATGCACACAGATAGGGAATATATGGAAATATCAAGACTAAATTTGCCTCAACTTTCAAATGTTAAGCAGTGTAACTGTACTGCAGTCAAATATTCATGAAAAGAGTGAAAGATCCAAAGATTTCATCACAGTGCAGGGAAGACAAGGAAAATAAATTCATTTTATTTGGAGCATTTCTCCCCGGGGCCTCCGCTGAAAACAGGCTCTGTGGAACCTAGTCGGACTTTCCCAGTCAACAAATGTTAAATAAAAAAAATAAATAAAAATAAAAATTTGTATGGAAACAGTGTTATACAAACTGTTACTATGTGATTCCTGAAGGGAGTCAGCTAATGGGAAGATACTTTTAGTACAGTAACAAGATTCATTTTCAAAGTTGCTTGACATGTTTTTTATTGAAACATTGTAAGACTTTTGTTCTTCTAGAATCTTAGGACATTTGCAACTCGGTGGGTTTATTTCCAAGATGCAAATTGTTCAAAGCAATGCTGTCCTGTCAAATGAGGGAAACCATCTTAGAAATGTATGTCTGCATGAGTACATGCACTAAAAAGCAACACTATTGCTGACCATATGAAAAACAATTACCAGCGATAGGAAAAAAGCATGAAACAAAAACAAAAGAAAATGCAATTGCCTAGGCTGGGATAATCATTCCACTAAGAGTTACAAAAAACAAGCACATACTAAAGACGTAACTTCACTGCTGCAAAGGCTGCAGATCTGAATGTGAGTATATCTGCCGTGGCTCAGTGGTAATTCATGCAGACTAGTGCTTCCAAGGTCCGTGGTTCGAGACTGACAGGGGTATTTTATTTTGGTTGGGAGGGTGGCCTAATGGTTAAGGTGTTTGCCTTACAAACACAAGGTCCACGGTTTGAGTCTCATAAGGGATAATTGGCTAGGCTTAAAATGGCTCGCAAGGGCAGTTAGCTTAGTACTAATCTATGAACCTATGAACCTATGACTAGATAACATCTCTGGCTGAGGCTAAATCATTCAGCTGATCTAATAGCCTCTCGGTAGGGGAAGGAAAATACAAAACAACACTGTAAACTTTTAGAAATGACCATCCCCCACTGACCTTTGTGAAATCTGATCTGCTGTATGCTAAATAAGCTTCGCTGAAAATCCTGCCTCTGTGTGAACATGTGACGTACATAGCGCTAAAATTTAAAGTACTTAGGCAAGCAGCTGATTTCAGAAACGAGATAGTGCCCCTTTAATACAGTCAGAATGAGGGGGTGAGCCTGTAGGATAGACCAGTAGTAATACATTCACATACTGCACAGGGATGGGCCTGTAGGACATACAGATATTAATACAGTCAGACTGAGATAGCGGCCACGGTGGTGCAGTGGTTAGCATTGTCGCCTCACAGCAAGAGGTTCTCCGGTTCAATCCTCGGCTGGGGTGCCTTCTGTGCGGAGTCTGCATGTCCTCCCTGTGGTCGCGTGGATTTCCTCCGGGTGCTCCGGTTTCCTCCCACATCCCAAAAAAATGCTGCGGGTGGATTCGACACTCTAAATTGGCCCTAGGTGTGAGTGTGTGCCTTCTGTGGAAGGTTGGGCGCCGGGCTGGCAACTTGACACTGTAAAAACTCCACTGCCAATCATGAGCGGACAGGTGATCCGCTGTGGCGACCCCTAACCGGGAAAAGCCAAAAGAAGAAGAAGAAGAATACAGTCAGACTGAGGGGATGAGCCTGTAGGTCAGACCAGTACTAAAACATTCACATACTGTAAAGGGATGAGCCTGTAGGACATATAGGTATTAATACAGTCAGACTAAGGGCTGAGCCTGTAGGACATACA
Source organism: Protopterus annectens (assembly GCF_019279795.1). Lineage (NCBI taxonomy): Eukaryota > Metazoa > Chordata > Ceratodontiformes > Protopteridae > Protopterus > Protopterus annectens. Next base: position 1,692,223,423 of record NC_056741.1, read on the forward strand.
GGTACTGATACATTCACAGGCTGCAAAGGGTTGGACCTGTAGGAGATATAGGTATTAATACAGTCAGACTAAGGGCTGAGCCAGTAGGACAGAGACGTACTAATAAATTCACATACTGCAAAGGGATGGACAAAAAGGGCATATAGGTACTAACACAGTCAGACTGAGGGGATGAGCCTGTAGGATAGACACGTTCTAAAACATTCACACACTGCAAAGGGATGGGCTTGTAGACATAAGCATTAATACAGTCAGACTGAGGGCTGAGCCTGTAGGACAGACAGGTACTAAAACAGTCACATACTGCAAAGGGATGAGCCTGTACGACATATAGGTAATAATACAGTCAGACTGACGGGGTGAGCGTGTAGGACAGACACATACTAAAATATTCACAGACTGCAAAGGGATGGGCCTGTATGACACACATGTATTAATACAGTCAGACTGAGGGCTGAGCCTGTAGAATAGACCAGTACTAATACATTCACAGACTGCAAAGGGATGACCCCGTAAGACATACTGGTATTAATACAGACAGACTGAGGGGGTAAGCCTGTAAGACAGACACGTAATAAAACATTTACATACTGCAATGTGATGAGCCTGTAGGACATATAGGTATTAATATAGTCATACTAAGCAGCTGAGCCTGTAGGACATATAGGAATTAATACAGTCAGATTGAGGGGCTGAGCCTGTAGATCAGACACGTACTAATACAGTTACATACTACAAAGGGATGGGCGTCTAGGACATAGGTATTAATACAGTCAGACTGAGGGTTCAGCCTGTAGAATAGACCAGTACTAATACATTCACAAACTACAAAGGGATGGGCCTGTAGGACATATAGGTGTTAATACAGTCAGACTGAGGGGGTGAGCCTGTAGGATAGACCAGTACTAATACATTCACATACTGCAAAGGGATGGGCCTGTAGGATATATAGGTATTAATACAGTCAGACTGAGGGGGTGAGCCTGTAGGACAGAGCAGTACTAGTACATTCACATACTGCAAAGGGATGAACCTGTAGGACATATAGCTATTAATACAGTCAGACTGACGGCTGAGCCTGTAGGACAGACACATATTAATACATTCACAGCCTGCAAAGGGATGGGCCTGTAGGACATATAGGTATTAAGACAGTCAGACTGAGGGGATGAGCCTGTAGGACAGACACGTACTAATACATTCACATACTGCAAAGGGATGGGTCTGTAGGACAGAGACGTACTAAAACATTCACATACTGCAAAGGGATGGGCCTGTAGGACATGCAGGTATTAATACGGTCAGACTGAGGGGGTGAGCCTGCAGGATAGACCAGTGCTAAAACATTCACATACTGCAAAGGGATCGGCCTACAGGACATATAAGTATTAATACAGTCAGAGTGAGGGCTGAGCCTGTAGGACAGACAGGTACTAATACATTCACATACTGCAAAGGGATGGGCCTGTAGGACACATAGGTATTAATGCAGTCAGTCTGACAGCTCAGCCTGTAGGATAGGTCAGTACTAATACATTCACAGACTGCAAAGGGATGGGCATGTAGGACAGACACGTACTAATACATTCACAGACTGCAAAGGGATAAGCCTGTAGGACATATCGGTATTAATACAATCAGACTGAGGGCTAAGCCTGTAGGATGGACAAGTACTAATACATTCACATGCTAACCCAGAGCTGTTGGACATGCTCCACTTAAAAAAATACCAATCCATCCGAGCTACACGCTCTAGGGACCTAAACCTTGTCACTACAATAAACAGAACATGCTGGAGGGACAGATTCCTGTCCCAGAGACTTCCCATACTCTGGAACAGTCTATCTATCTCAAACAGAGCTCCTCATTAGCACTCTTCAAGAAAAATCTTGATGATTGGATGGGAAATAGGAAATTCACCCCAGGGATTACTTCTGTGGCTCTGCTCGGCAGGGGCACAGGAAAATAATTTTCTTGGGTGGCAAAAGCCAGGGTACATTTTTTGGCTAGGCTTATATAGGCCCTAAGGCCAATAGCCTAGTACCTACCTATGAACCTATGCAAAGGGATGGGCCGGTAGGACATATAGGTATTAATACAGTCAGACTGAGGGCTTAGCCTGAAGGATAGACCAGTACTAAAACATTCACATACTGCAAAGGGATGAGCCTGTAGGACAAATAGGTATTAATACAGTCAGACTGAGGGGGTGAGCCTGTAGGAAAGACCAGTACTAAAACATTCACATGCTGCAAATGGACATATAGGTATTAATACAGTCAGACTGAGGAGGTGAGCGTGTATGATAGACCAGTACTAAAACATTCACATACTGCAAAGGGATGAGCCTGTAGGACAAATGGGTATTAAAACAGTCAGACTGAGGGCTCAGCCTGTGTGACAGACCAGTACTACTACATTCACACACTGAAAAGGGATGAGCCTGTAGGACATATAGGTATTATATACACACTGAGCAGAGTGGAGGAGAGGTGTTGACTACAACTCTTAGATGAGATATATTAGTATCCTGTTTTTTTCGATGATTTATACTGATTATTGTTTCCAGCAATTTATATATAGCACTTTTTATTGCCTGCTGCATAGTTTGTGAGTGTATTTTTATTGCTGTTAACTAATCTGCACGGGTAACTGATTTGTTTGCAGTTAAAAAAGCATTCTGTAGAGTCTCATTGCTCCTTTATCTGTTTAAAAACTTTAATTTTGTGGCTTTCTGTAGTGCTTACTGTCTGTAGGCTAATGCTTTAGTATTGTCCTAGTTCAGAATTGCTAGCTCTGGGCTTGTTTGTTTATACAGTGATTGTTCAAAGCACATGAACAGGCCATCTTGATTTAGTTGAAGCTTTTCTTTACCTTGGCTAGATTGTGTTAATTGGCTGCTGGCAAGTGGGGGCTGGTTCTTTTGTGTTTTTGTAAAAAAAAAAAAAAAAAAAAGTTGTCTAAGGTTGTATCTTCTGGTATTTAAGCCCTAACTTTGAGAGGGTTTCTGTTTATACACACTGAGCAGAGTGAAAAAGAGGTGTTGACTACAACTCTTAGCTGAGATATACAAGTATCCTGTGTTTTACGATTATTTATACTGAATATTGTTTCTACCAATTTATATATCAATTTATATATAGCACTTTTTATTGCCTGCTGCATAGTTTTTGAGTGTATTTTTATTGCTATTAAATAATGTGCATGGGTAACTGATTTGTTTGACTGCGGTGGCACTTTTTATTGCCTGCTGCATAGTTTTTGAGTGTATTTTTATTGCTATTAACTAATGTGCATGGGTAACTGATTTGTTTGACTGTGATGGTGGTGCTGCGGTAGCATTGTCGCCTCACAGTAAGACGTTGTCCTGTTCGATTCTCAGCTAGAGCGTCTTCTGTGTGGAGACATGGGTGAATGGGCTTTACCTTCGTTGAAGGTTGTGTGTCAGGGCTGGCAACTTGGCACGTAAAAATCTACTGCCAATCATTAGCGGACCGGAGTTCCGCTGTGGCGACCCCTAACCAGGAAAAGCCGAAAGACAAGACGGGTAACTGATTTGTTTGCAGTTAAAAAAACATTCTGTAGAGTCTCATTGCTCCTTTATCTGTTTAAAAATTTCATTTTGTGGCTTTCTGTAGTGCTTAGTGTCTGTAGGCTAATGCTTTAGTATTTGTCCCTACCCTATACATGGTGGCTCTGCAGTTGCCCCGCCCTACTGTAAATCTGATCTGGGACATTCCTCCCAGTGTCATTAGCTCATTCTACCTAATACAGAGAGAACATTTGATAAGGCCTACTGTTTCTCCTTTTTCCCTTCATAAAAAAAAAATTTGCCTGAATCTCCTTGTGTTCTGACTGTGCTTCTCAAACATTTTGGAAATATAGAGTATATTTTACCACATTTATTATAACTGTAATTGCCTTAATATTGCTACAACTCAAGTCTAGGCTGCACTGCATCTGAAGTGTTTGTGTGTTTTAGCTGCTTTTCTGTATATATATACTTCTCTGTATATGTAGACCAGTTACTTATTCTGCTGTGTTACTGCCTCTTAAATCGTTTTTCAGTTGTGCACTTGCCTTGCTTCATTTAAAAAGTTTTAAATTGCTAATTTTGTAGAGTTTTAATTGCATTTACTGTTTAGGACTACACACTCAAGTGTGTTAGCCTTTTCTGTGTTTATTTACTGTATTACTGCATTGTTTAGCCTGTTTCAACAACAACAAAAAAATACTATCTTGTTTGCTCGTTTCCCACCTTTTCTAGCCAGTCCATATCCCAAGCTTTGCTTGTCTCTGGACTTTATTTTCTGTGCTCAAAGCTATCCAGACCTTGCTGTGGTAAAGGGAAGTCCTACTGCTTACCAGTGGGACTGGTGAGCATTGTACTGCCTATCTAACGCTAGGAGAGTGGTTTTCAGCTCTGAAATTGTAATTTTATTAGCCTTTTGGGCTGATTTCTATCCCTTTCAACTTTCTGGCTGAAAAACGCGTGTGTTTGCATATTTTTCACATCGTGCAGCACTGCGAGGCTACAGTTAAACTATTCCAGGTGCCAGAAAGTCTGCTCTTCAAATTTTCCCTTAAAACTAGCTGGTTTCTCAGTAGTAGCACTAAAAGCTGAACCCATGTGACTAGCACTTGCTCTAGAACCTGCTGGAAAGCACTAGGAAGCCTGAAACTGATTCAAGCACTCAGCTCTCCTTGTCAATAAGGAGAAATTAATCATAGGCGCTAAACAGCCTATAATTGCAAAGTACCTTGCAAACGTAAGGGAAAACAGCTCTTAAACTTTACAAAAAAGCACCTAAACAGGCATGTCCAAGGATCAGCTTCCGGGGATTGCTCTTGTCCACCTGGTGAATCTGGGCATACTGGGGCAGTCCGGCAACTGCCTCATGTACACAGACAATCCTCTCCTCCTACCACCCAACACTACAACTCATGTAGAGATGCACTTACATAGCCAAACTGGAAGCAAAGCTCTCTCCAGCCAAGATTGTGCTAGACAGTCAAGAGGAGAAGGTTAACACCTGCATTACACCTCAAGCAACTCATAGCCCATTCAAAACCCACACCATTAACACCCACACATAGCAACACTAAACCCACATATGCAGAGTTCCTTAACATTAACCTGCCCAAGCAACAAGGACCTCCGAAGCCGAAACGCAAACAAACACCAGTCACAACCAAAGTGACACATAGCTCACAACACCAGAGTGCCACCCAACAACAGCCCCTAAGGCAAGACAATGTACCCAACACTTCAGTAATAGGTGACTCTATAGTCAGGTACCCTGATGTCCCACTCACCAGGCTGAACAAGGAGAAAATTACAGTCAGCTGCCTGTTGGGTGCCAGGATCCGCCACATAACGTATGCACTCAAGTCACTCCACAGCAAGTACAAATACAACTCTGTCATTGTCCATGCTGGAGTGAATGAATTGAGAAGTACCTCCCTGAACTACATGAAAAGAGACATGGAAGAGCTCTTGGATCATGTGACCCAGGCAGGTATGACCCTAGCCCTGCGTAGCATCCTGCTTTCGCCCAGAATGATACCACAGTATAAGGACAAAATGATTGACTTCAACAATTGGCTAAGCTTCTGGTGTCATTCAAAGGGGATCCAGTATTTGTCTGCCTGGGAAGACATGATCGACAAACCACAATGCCAGAGATGGTCTGCACCTGTCACCCCTGGGATTCAGGTTACTGGCTAAAGCTTTTGCCACCCCTATAGTGCCTTTTTTAGGGAAGGTTCAAAGGATAAAACCACCACCATAACAGATACAAGCATGCAAAATCTGAAGGTAATGCTACTCAATGCTAGAAGTCTAAACCTCAAAATGCACTCTCTCGAGGCACTCCTAAAAATGGAGAACATCGATATCTGTGCAGTAACTAAGACCTGGTTCAAGGCTCCAGACAGCACCACTGCAATACCAGGCTACATTTCTTACCACACATTTCGGACAGAAAACCAAGACCGAAACACTAAAGGTGGAGGAGTGTCCATATTCACTAAAGATATTCACACCTCCAGGCTAGTTGTCCAACACAATGCATCTGAAATTCTCTGGGGTTTAACTAACACTAAGTAAGACTGCAATCCAAATTGTAGCTTGCTACAGATCCCCCACCATGCCCCAAGATTCTCACTACACCTTTCTAAACATACTGAAAAATATTCAGATACAACCAAACACCCTAATACTGGGTGATTTCAACTACCCTGCCATTAATTGGGAAAACTACTCGGGTACCAACTCTTTTTCCCAACGGTTCTTGGAATTCATAAATTCCAACGCCCTGGATCCACTAAACCATTGTCCCACCAGGGGCTCCAATATCCTAGACGTGGTCATTACCAACATGGGAGATAGATGCTCCACACCAGTGGTCACCCCCTCATGGGTCAGGTCTGACCATAAGCAAATCACCTTTGATATCCACATCCCACCCCCCAGTAAGGAAACCTCCTTAAAAAACTTCTCCAAAGCCAACTTCATGCTACTGAAGTCAGAAGTGACAAACTTCACAACACCCACGCAGACGGGATCTGGAAGTTCGACTGCAGAATCCTACACTAAGGCACTGTATGAGCACATCCACTCGTGCATGAATCGTGCCATCCTAAAAAGAACCAAGATGCTCTTCTCCAAAAAAGCAAGCCAATCTGATGGTCCCCCCTGCTATAAACAAACTATACAACAGAAGGAAGAAACTGTTGCAGAAAAGAGGAAAATCCCAGATGCAAAAAACTCCCTCACCAGCCTCAGTAAGAAGCTGAGATCCCTCATAAAATCCTCAAAAGCTAGTTACGAAAATAAAATTGCCAAAGATTACAAAGACAACCACAAGGCATTCTATATGTCAAGAATCTAAATGGCAATGCTCAGATCTGCTCTGAGCTACAACAGAATGGCATTAAATACACTGATCCCAAGAATATTGCCAATATCCTGGCAGATCGATTTAGTGCCAACTTCACCCCCCCTCACCCCCTAAAGGGCCCATCTCAATACCAAAAGATTGCCAAATTCCGATAACCACGGCCACACAGGTAGAAACAGCACTCTCCAAAGCTAAGAATACAGCATCCATGTGACCAGATGACATTCCAGGCTGTGTACTACATGAACTAAAAAATGAACTGGCACCTCATCTAAGTGTCATGTTTAATCATAGCCTCACCTCAGGCTTCATGCCCACTGAGTGGCGCACAGCTACAGTTATCCTGCTCCACAAGGGAGGATCCATCTTGGATCCCAGGAACTACCGTCCCATCAGTCTGACAAGCCTGATCTGCAAGGGCATGGAACGCATTATCATGGAACTTATAAACAAAGACATTGGCAACCTTCAAACACTGGACCCCACCCAGTTTGGGTTTGTGAAGGGCCGAACTTGTCTCCTGAATCTGATTGACTTCTTCGAATCAGTCTCCAGAGTTGTGGACGAGGGTAAGGCAGTCCACACAGCCTACCTGGACCTCGCCAAGGCCTTCGACACCATCCCCCACTCTGGAATCATAGATAAACTTACTAAGCTGGGCATAAATTCCTACGTCACTCGATGGGTTGCCACCTGGCTTACTGGCAGAACCCATATTGTAAAAATAGCCGACTCCAAATCCAGCTCCAGACAAGTGACAAGTGGAGTACCTCAGGGTTCAGTCCTGGGACCACTCTTGCTTGGCATCTACTCCTTTGAAGTACAGGCCAACACTAACGGACTCTGGCTAACAAAGTCCGCAGATGACTGCAAACTGGGAGCCATTACTGAATCCCCAAATTATGTGGATATTCTACAAAAGGGTCTTACAGAAACAGATGCCTGGTGCCAGAGCCATGGGCTCAAGCTTAATGCCAAGAAATGTATAGTTATCCCCTTTGGAAAAAAACATGTACCCATGAATTACCTGGTAGGACACTAAACATCGAATGTGTGATGAGAGACTTAGGGACACAGGTGGACAGTGGTCTCACTTTCGATACCCACATCGCCACAACAGTCAGGAAATCCTTCTATGTGGCACAGCTCATCACTAAGGGCTTTTCATCCAGAAAAAAGGAGGTCATTGTCCCACTGTACTCATCCCTCATTAGACCCATTATAGAGTATAATGCCCCATTTGGTATGTACCTCACAAGACATCTGCAACAGCTGGAAAGGCCACAGAAATACCTCACTAAAAGAATCACAGGCCTAAAGCAGATGCCATATGCTGACCGTCTAAAAAAACTCCAGCTATACTTTGTAGCATATCGTCTACTCAGAGGCGATCTCTGCTTAACATACAAGGCCATGTCAAACCCTGAGCTGTTGGACATGCTCCACTTAAAGAAATCCCAATCCCTCAGAGCCACACGCTCCAGGGATCTAAACCTTGTCATCAAAATGAACAAAACATGCTGGAGGGATAGGTTCCTGACCCAGAGACTCCCCATACTCTGGAATAGACTGCCCATACATGTCAAGCAGAGCGCCTCCTTGGCCCTCTTCAAAAGTAACCTTGATGATTGGATGGGAGACAGGAAATTAAGCCCGGGGATCACGTCAGTCGCCCTGCTAGACATGGGTCAAGAGAAGTAAATATTGTAGGAAGAAATATCCAGGGAATTGTTATGGCTAGGCTTGCATAGGCCCTAGGGCTGATAGCCTAGTACCAACCTATGAACCTATTAATACAGTCAGACTGAGGGGGTGAGCCTGTAGGATAGACCAGTACTAATACATTCACATACTGCAAAGGGATGGGCCAGTAGGACATATAGGTATTAATACAGTCAGACTGAGGGGGTGAGCCTGTAGGTCACACAGGTGCTAATACACTCACAGACTACAAAGGGCTGAGCCTGTAGGACATATAGGTATTAATACAGTCAGACTGAGGGCTGAGCCTGTAGGTCAGACTGAGGGCTGACATGTCGGAGAGACCAGTATTAAAACATTCAGATACTGCAAAGGGATGGCCCTGTAGGTCAGACCAGTACTACAACATTCACATACTGTAAAGGGATGAACCTGTAGGACATATAGGTATTAATACAGTCAGACTGAGGGCTGAGCCTGTAGGTCAGACACGTACTAATACATTCACATACTGCAAAGGGATGAGCCTGAAGGACAGACAGGTTCTAATACATTCAAAGCCTGCAAAGGGATGAGCCTGAAGGACATATAAGTATTAATACAGTCAGACTGAGGGGGTGAGCCTGTAGGACAGACCAGTACTAATACATTCACATACTGCAAATGGATGAGCCTGTAGGACATATAGGTATTAATATAGTCAGACTGAGGGGTGAGCCTGTAGGATAGACCAGTACTAAAACATTCACATACTGCAAAGGGATGAGCCTGTAGGACATATAGGTATTAATACAGTCAGACTGAGGGGGTGGGCCTGTAAGATAGACCAGTACTACTACATTCACATACTGCAAAGGGATGAGCCTGTAGGACATATAGGTATTAATACAGTCAGACTGGGGGGGGGGGGGTGAGCCTGTAGGACAGACAGGTACTAATACATTCACATACTGCAAAGGGATGGGCCTGTAGGACATATAGGTATTAATACAGTCAGAATGAGGGCTAAGCCTGTAGGACTAACACGTACTAATACATTTACATACTGCAAAGGGATGAGCCTGTAGGACAGACAAGTACTGATATATTCACAGCTTGCAAAGGGATGAGTCTGTAGGACAGACAGGTACCGATACATCCACAGACTGCAAAGGAATGAGCCTGTAGGACAGACAGGTACTGATGCATCCACAGTCTGCAAAGAAATAAAGCCTGTAGGACAGACAGATACATCCACAGACTGCAAATGGATGAGCCTCTAGGACAGACGAGTACTGATGCATCTACAGACTGCAAAGGGCTGAGCTTGTAGGACAGACAGGTACTACTGCATCCACAGACTGCAAAGGGCTGAGCTTGTAGGACAGACAGGTACTAATATATTCACAGACTGGAAAGAGAGCCAGACTGGCAAACACTGGGGAATACTAAACCTGGGTTGCAGGTATAGAAACACTATGCTTGTATTAAATGCATGGAAACACACACCCACATCCTAATATACCAGGATCAAGAATGACTTTTCCCATCTGGCTGCCTGGGGAATGGGGTACAGCTTCCAGAAAAACAAATCCTCCCTGTATGATGGCCCACCACAGCTCATTTCTTGGCTCCAACAGTAACTGAAAATGGATGGGTGGGATGCTGTGGTTCTTCAACATTTACTCTAGGTTCCAGGTCAATTGTATTTAGTTTAATCTAATTAAAATCAATGTTCTAATTAACTGTTTTCAGTGATATGTTTAAGTATAACTGAGATTGATTTCAAATATACCAGTGGGTCAAGCAAAAGACCCCTCCCCCTCATTGGAACCAACAAACTTCAAATGAACGAATGAATAGCCGCCACATCACAACCAACAATGAGAAGAGGGCCTCAATCAGATCCGACACCAAAAAGCCACGTCACCCCCCCCCCCCACCATGATTGGTTGGCACAACTAGGACCACCCCGTCCTGAAGCATAAAAATGGAGAAGACCTCACTGGAGGAAAATCACTTCTGACCAGCGCTCGGAGGAAACACAAGTTCCCAGCAATGAGGGAACTAAGGAATTCTAAAGAACTTAACCTCGATGACAGGCGCTTGTTCAGCCTGCAACCACACAGGACAACTCAAGCCTCCCATCAGGGAACACTGAAACATAGCCCTTTTAAGGGCTAATCACAGTCCTTTTCAGGACTCATCCATACATACAAAAGACAGCAATCCTTCAAACAGGGCACTTATCTGAACTAGTGAATACCAACGAAACCAGCATTCATTCATACAACAAACCAACAGGTGCGAGACCTTCATTAAGACTGGCAATGAGATAGTCTGAGATTTTACATTTAAACGTCCATATATGTACTCTTACTCTCACATAATTAGGTCACATGTCAGACATATGGCTATATGGAACGTTTTGGCATTGGCACCCAAGCCAGATGCCCTAGGCATCCCGTAAGGTAATCTTACAGTTTGGAATACTGCAACAATGGTCTAACTAGGGACAGCATTAAGAATGCATACAAATGGGGGTCCTGTTTGTTTTTGCACTATAAAGAAAATATTTTCCATTAAGAAACATAAGATTTCCTGGTAGTAGGTTTTCTGACCTCCTGTAAAACCTGGAGCACCTCTTCTGAGAAATCTTTTTAGAAATGGTGCTGAAAGGAATTAGAACCCTCATCACCTCAGGGTGAGAAGAAGAGCACGACTAAGCAGCCCTTGTTCTGTGTGAGCAAGTCCATCCTGTGAGGTAACCTGTGATGACTGCCCCTGGCCAGGTGAAAAAGAAAAATGAGTGCTGCCTGGGCCAAAAGGGAGTCTCCAGCAAGAGTTTAGGCCTGTCTGACAAAACCTTGTGAAGGACCTTTAGCAGAAGAGAAAACAAATGCAAACAGAACATCCTTTTCCAAGAAAAGGACATGACCTCTTGTTTTCCATGTCTGTGGGTTTGGCAATCTGAAACAGAACTTAAAGAGTTGTCTGTTCTGGGGGAGGCACAGACATCCATTTGAGGATTACCACACTGTTGAACAATGTCCAGGAAGACTTCCTTCTATAACACTGATTCATAAGGATCTTCCCTAGATCTGCTCAGGGTGTCTGCCACAATGCTTCTATCAGAGGAAATAGAGACTGTCAGAAGAATCAAATTGTGTTGGTTGGCAAATTCCATTGCTATCAAGGAGAGTTTGCAGAGATGGTAGGACGCTGTCCCTCCTTGTTTGTTGACACTCAGAGGGGACTTGGAAGCCAGAGATAATGGAGGGACTGAAGAGACAGAATCAAGGCCCTTATCTTTTTTATTAAACACCCTTAGTGAATTATCACTTGTGGCATAGGCAAACATACATTTATATAAAGGCAATTAAACACTATTACAAATCAACATTTACAGACATTATACATCGCATATATGTGAACCCAGCCACTGGGGATGCACAAGTCAGTGCATTTCTTTGTGCCAGTCCCAAGCCCGGATAAATGGGGAGGGTTACGTCAGGAAGGGCATCCGGTGTAAAACTTTTGCCAAATGACATATGCGGACAACAGTACAAATTTCCATACGGGATTGGTCGAGGCCCGGGTTAATGACCACCACCAATACTGTTAGCCAACAGGGTGCTGGTAGAAACTGGGCTACTGTTGGCCGAAGGAGATGGAGAAGATGAGGGAAAAGGCATGCCAGAAGGCTGGAAGACGGGAGGAACGTTAGGAGTGTGATAGTAAGGGTAGGAACTTTGAATGTTGGCAGTATGAATGGCATAGGGAGAGAGCTAGCTGATATGATGGAGAGAAGGAAGGTTGATATATTGTGCGTGCAAGAGACCAGATGGAAGGGGAGTAAGGTCAGGAGTATCGGAGGTGGGTTCAAATTGTTCTATCATGGTGTGGATGGGAGGAGAAATGGGGTAGGGGTTATCCTGAATGAACGGTATGCCAAGAGTGTTTTGGAGGTGAAAAGTGTGTCAGATAGAGTGATGTTTATGAAGCTGGAAATTGATGGTGTGATGAATGTCGTTACTGCATATGCTCTGCAAGCTGGATGTGCAATGGATGAGAAGGAAAAATGTTGGAGTAAGTTGGATGAAGTGGTAGAGTGTGTACCCAAGGGTGAGAGAGTGGTGACTGGAGCAGATTTCAATGGGCATGTTGGTGAAGGGAACAGAGGGGATGAGGAAGTGATGGGTAGGTATGGTGTTAAGGACAGGAATGCAGAATGGCAGATGGTAGTGGATTATGCAAAAAGGATGGCCATGGCTGTAGTGAATATGTATTTTAAGAAGAGGGAGGAGCATAGGGTGACATACAAGAGTGAAGGAAGATGCACACAGGTGGAGTATAATCATATGCAGGAGGGCCAGTCTGAAGGAGATTGGAAACTGTAAAGTGGTGACACAGGAAAGCATAGTTAGGCAGCATAGAATGGTGGTCTGTAGGATGACAATGATGATCAAGAAGAGGAGGAAGAGTGATGATCAAGAAGCGGAGGAAGAGTGTAATTATTTAAAATCTGCACTTAAAGTTACATTTTAGTCGAATTTGATCGAAAGTTTGCTTGTTTGTTTGTTTAATTTAACTGTGGAGGCTGCCCACTAAAGTGTGCTAGCCTGTGTAACTAATTTATCACTATTTCTGCATTTTCTGTGTGTTTCTACCAAAAAAACAAAAAAAAAAAAAATAATCCTTGTTTTCCCGCCTTCCTCGACTAGTTTAGACCAGTTTACAGGCACTGCTGTATTCTGGGCTGTGGTGTAGTTCCTGTGTTGTCCATTACCTTACTTGGATAGAAGGAAGTTTCTTTGCTCACCAGTGGGAGTGGGGAGCCTTGAGCAGCCTACCTGTCCTTGGGGGAAATGACCTCAGCACAAGAAGCTGTAGTAATTGGTTGTTTTGGACCATTTCTAGCGCTTTTGTAGTTCACTGTTTAAAATCCACCTCTGGGCATTTTTCTGGCTATACGGCTCAGACAAGCTCCACGTGGGTTTACAGAGTGGTCCTAGCAGCAGGGAACTCAGAAAAGCGACTGCCTTCTGGATTTAAGTATCTTTGCTTTTTCTTTACTTGAAATAGCTTCTGTAGCTTACCTTGAAATAGCCTGAACTGTTTTTTAACTGATTGCTGCATTATTTTAAAATCTGCACTTAAAGTTACATTTAGTCGAATTTGATCGAAAGTTCGCTTGTTTGTTTGTTTAATTTAACTGTGGAGGCTGCCCACTAAACTGTGCTAGCCTGTGTAACTAATTTATCACTGTTTCTGCATTTTCTGTGTGTTTCTACCAAAAAAACAAAAAAATAATCCTTGTTTTCCCGCCTTCCTCGACTAGTTTAGACCAGTTTACAGGCATTGCTGTATTCTGGGCTGTGGTGTAGTTCCTGTGTTGTCCATTACCTTACTTGGATAGAAGGAAGTTTCTTTGCTCACCAGTGAGTGGGGAGCCTTGAGCAGCCTACCTGTCCTTGGGGAAAGTGACCTCAGCACAAGAAGCTGTAGTAATTGGTTGTTTTGGACCATTTCTAGCTCTTTGTAGTTCACTGTTTAAAATCCAGTTTACGGCTTTTGCTGGTTGTGGCAGCCGTTAAACTTTTCTGGCTCGCCTAAGTCTGCTCTTCAAATTTTCCCTTAAGGAAGCTCTACTCTTAGTATAACCAGACTACTCACTGTATTATAAGCCTAGCACTTGTTCTCAACACTTCTCTACTAAATAATCACTCTCGTACTAAGTAAAGCACTACATCTACTTACCACCCCTGTGAATATCCACTTCCCTTAAAGGTATACCACTCCCTTATACTGTTCTAGCATGTCGAGTGGTAGATTACTGGCGTCGTGTCCAGTTCAGCTGGTCAATCTGGGTATCTTGAGACAATGCTACAATTGTCTCATGTACACAGACAACCCCCTCCTCCTCCCAACAAACACAAATACATGTGAGAGATGCAACTATATAGCCAAAATGGAGGCTGAACTCTCTCAACTCAGGGCTGGCATGACCAGACAGGAGGAGATGGCAACCACACACACAACAATCCCAGTCCCACATAGACCTACCACAACTGCAAACCAAACACATAAAAACACAAAGACATACTCGGAGACTCTAATAAAAAACTTACCAAAACAACAGAGGCTCCCAAAGCAGACATCCACAAATCCACCACCTCAAAACAAAACACATGCAACACATACTTCAATAAATCAGTGTGTCGACCAATGGCAGCTCTTAAGGCCAAACACCTTGCCTGATACACTAGTAATAGGTGACTCCATAGTCAGACACACTGATGTCCCACTGACCAGGCTGAACAAGGAGAAGGTGACTGTGAGCTGTCTATCGGGAGCTAGGATCCTCCACATAACACACGCACTCAGGTCACTCCAAAGCAAGTACAAATATGACTCCATCATTGTCCATGCTGGTGTGAATGACCTGAGACGTACCTCCCTGGACTACATGAAAAGAGACATAGAGGAGCTCTCCGATTATGTAGCCCAGGCTGGTATGACTCTGACCCTGAGCAGCATCTTGCCCTCACCAAGAATGAAACAATACAAAGACAAGATGATCAGCTTTAACAACTGGCTCAAGTACTGGTGTCACTCTTAGGGGATCCAATGTCTGTCTGCCTGGGATGATATGTTGGACAAGCCACGCTGTTAACCCATGAGGATGGCTTACACCTGTCACCACTGGGCTTCCGGATATTGGCTAAGGCTCTTGCCACCCCCATAGTGCCTTTTTTAGGCAAGGCTCAAAAGACAAACCCACCTCCCTAGAAAACAAAAATGGAAAAAAACTAAGGGTAATGCTGCTCAACACCAGAAGTCTAAATCTCAAGATGCAGGCACTTGATGCACTCCTCAGCATGGAGAACATCGACGTCTGTGCAGTAACTGAAACCTGGTTCAAGGCTCCTGAGAGCACCCCAGCTACCAGGCTATACCTGTATTATGCTTTTTCGCCCCAAAACCCGGCGAACCACAAGGGAGGGGGAGTGTCCATATTCATAAAGGACACCCACACCTCCAGGTTAGTAGCAACACATGATTCATCAGAGACCATACAGGTGCAACTAACCACAGGCAAAACTGCTATACAACTGGTAGCATGTTACAGACCACCCTCCCAATCTCAAGAACCCCACTCAGCCTTCCTGAAGACATTGGAGGATATGAATGTATCACAAAATACCATCATACTGGGAGACTTCAACTACCCAAACATAGACTGGGTACATTATTCTAGCCCTAATACCCTAGCCCAAAGGTTCCTGGAATTCATAAATTCAAATGCACAGGAACAACTAGTCACCTCTCCCACTAGGGGAGATAATATACTAGACCTGATCATCACAAACATGGGGACAAAATGCTCAACACCGGAAGTATACCCCTCACTAGTGAGATCTGACCACAAACTAATCACCCTGAATATACATATCCCACCTCCACCCCTAGCACAAAAGACCACAGTGAAAAACTTCTCAAAAGCAGACTTCACTCTTCTTAAGACTGAGATGGTATCCTTTACGCCCACTGTGCCAGTGGATACCATTCCCACAATGCCGAATCCTTCACAAATGCTTTCTATGGACATCTCCAAGAATGCATGGACATGCAATCCCAAACAAATCCAAGTCCCTCTCCCCAAATGTAAGCGTCCTGTCTGGTGGACCTCAGCCATAAACAAATTGTATAACAAAGAAGGGAAGCTACTGCCGTCAGAGCAAAATCCCATGAAGGGAAGACATCTCTGATCAACATTAGCAGAAAACTACGTTCTCTCATAAAACATCCAAGGCAAACTTTGAGAGAAAAATGCAGCTAAGGACACTAAAGATAACCACAAAGCCTTCTTCAGCTATGTTAGAAACCTGATGGAAACCCTCAGATATGCTCAGAGTTGGTTCACAACAACAAAAATACACTGAACCCACAGATATTGCTAACATTCTGGCTGACAGGTTCAGTGCAAATTTCTCCCTTCACCCCCAAAAGAAATACTTATCCCAGCTAGAATGTAATCTCCTGTCATCTCAGATGTCCAAGTGAGAGCCGCCTAAACAAAGCAAAAACACAGCATCAATGGGACCTGGCGGTATCCCGGGGGAGTCGTGTTACGGAGTCAGACTCCAAGAGGAACTAAACCACACATAAAAATGCTATTTAACCTTAGCCTTGCCGGGATATGTACCTGAACACTGGCGATTATAGCAACAGTGGTCCCACTCCACAAGGGGGTGCCTCTACAGACCCTGGAAACAACGCCCCATAAGCAACTAGCCTGGTCTGCAAAGCTATGGAAAGAATCATTATGGAACTCATAAACAGAGACATAGGGGACCTACAGACCTTGACCCACCCAGTTAGGCTTTGTAAAGGGCAGATCCTGCCTTTTAAACCTGGTTGACTTTTGAAACAGTCACTAGAGTCATTGATGAGGACAAAGCAGTCCCTACAGCATACCTGGACTTGGCTAAGGCCTTGACACAATACCCCACTCAGGCATCATAGATAAGCTAAACAGCTTAAAAGTAAACCCATATGTCACTAGATGGGTTAAGGCCCCACTGGCTAAAGGATAGAACCCATAAAGTTAAAATCAGCTGGAGCAATGTCAGACTCAAAGCCAGTCACAAGTGGTGTCCCACAGGGATCTGTCCTCGGACCCCTCTTGTTCGGCATTTATTTCTCAGATGTTAAAGCAAACATGGGAGGGCTGTGGCTGACAAAGTTCGCAGATGACTGCAAACTAAGCCATTACAGTCGATACACCAGCAGACACACACATCCTACAAAAAGGCCTCACTGAAGCGGACAACTGGTGCCGTAGTCACGACCTTAAACTAAATGCCAAAAATGTATAGTCATCCCTTTGGGAAAAACAAAGTACCCACAAATTATCACATAGACAGCAACCCACTGAGTGCAGGAAAAAGTAATCAGAGACCTAGGGACCCAAGTTGATTGTGACCTCTCATTTGACACCCACGTTGCCAAAGTGGTTAGAAAAACATTCTACCTTGCATCTCATCATGAAGGGATTCACATCCAGATCCAAGGATGTCATTGCACCCTATATTCCTCCCTCATCAGACCCATGATTGAATTTTGTACAATGCCCCATTTGGTATGTACCTCACCCGACATTTCCCCAGCAACAGCTGGAGAGACCACAAAAGTACCTCACCAAAAGGATCAAGGGTCTCAAACATATGTCTTATTCTGCCAGACTAAAGAAACTTCAGCTCTATTCAGTAGCATACCGCCTACTCAGAGGTGATCTCTGCCTGAAGTACAAGGCCATGTCCAATCAGGATCTGATGGACATGCTCCACCTCAAAAAAAAAACAAATCCATCAGGACCACGAGAGCTAAAGACTTAAACCTCGGCACAAGTATGAATAGGACATGCTGGAGGGATAGATTCATAACCCATAGGCTTCCCATGCTTTGGAACAGGATCCCAGTTCGTATTAGGCAGAGCCCCTCAATGACTCTCTTCAAGAGAAATCTTGATGAGTGGATGGGAGATCGTAAGTTTACCCCAGGGGTCACATCTGTGTCACTGCTAGACAGGGGCACAGTAAACTAATTCTATATAAGGGGACCTTCATTGTGTCAACTACTAGACAGAGGCACAGTATTCTAGATTTATTCTGTACATTTTTGTACCATTTCATGGGGTGGCAAAAGCCACATCACTATGGCTAGGCTTACAAATGCCCCAGGGCAGATAGCCTAGTACTATACTATGAAACTATGAAACTATAAGGGCAGTGCCAAGGATCAGATGGTGGAAGCTGAGAAAGGGTGACTGTGAGGTGGAGTTCACGGAAGAGTTAAGACAGGCACTGGATGGCAGTGAAGAGTTACCAAATAGCTGGGTAACTACAGCAGAGCTGGTAAGGGTGATAGCTAGAAAGGTGCTTGGTGTGACACCTGGACAGAGGAAGGAGGACAAGGAGACCTGGTAGTGGAACGAGGAAATAGAGCAGAGTATACAGAGAAAGAGGTTGGCAAAGAAGAAGTGGGATTGTCAGAGAGATGAAGAAAGTAGACAGGAGTATAAGGAGATGAGGTGCATGGCAAAGAGAGAGGTGGCAAAGGCTGAGGATAAGGCATATGAAGAGTTGTATGAAAGGTTGGACACTAAGGAGGGAGAAAAGGACCTGTACCGACTGGCTACACAGAGGGACCGAGCTGGGAAAGATGTGTAGCAGGTAAGGGTGATAAAGGATAATGAGGGGAGACCTACTCACAAGTGAGGAGGGTATGTTGAGCAGATGGAAAGAGTACTTTGAGGGGCTGATGAATGCAGAGAATGAGAGAGAGAAGGTTGGATGATGTGGGGATAGTGAAACAGATTAGCAAGGAAGAAGTATGGACAGCTATGAAGAGGATGAAGAATGGAAAGGCTGTTGGTCCAAATGACATACTTGTGGAAGCATGGATGTGTTTAGGAGAGATGGCAGTGGAGTTTTTAACCAGATTGTTTAATGAAATCTTGGAAAGTGAGAGGATGTCTGAGGAGTGGAAAAAAAGTGTTTTGGGACCAATCTTTAAGAATAAGGGTGATGTGCAGAGCTGTAGTAACTACAGAGTGATAAAACTGATTAGTCACAGCATGAAGTTATATGGAAAGTAGTAGTGGAAGCTAGGTTAAGAAGGGAGGTGATGATTAGTGATCAGCAGTATGGTTTCATGCCAGGAAAGAGCACTACAGATGCGATGTTTGCTCTGACAGTGTTCATGGAGAAGTATAGAGAAGGTCAGAAGGAGTTGCATTGTGTCTTTGTGGACTTAGAGAAAGCATATGATAGGCTGCCTAGAGAGGAGTTGTGGTATTGCATGAGGAAGTCAGGAGTAGCAGACAAGTATGTAAGAGTGGTACAGGATATGTACAAGGGTAGTGTGACAGTGGTGAGGGCTGCAGTGGGAGTGACAGATGCGTTTAAAGTGGAGGTGGGATTGCATCAAGGACCAGCTCTGAGCCCTTTCTTATTTGCAATGGTGATGGGACAGGTTGGCAGATGAGATCACCACAGGTCCCGTGGGACTATAATGTTTACAGATGACATTGTGATCTGTAGAGAGTAGTAGGGAACAGGTGGAGAGACCCTGGAGAGGTGGAGATATGCTCTAGAGAGAGAGAAGAGGAATGAAGGTCAGCAGGACTAAGACTGAATATATATGTGTGAATAAGAGGGAGGATAGAGGAATGGTGAGGATGCAGGGAGTAGAGCTGGCGAAGGTGGATGAGTTTAAATACTTGGGATCAACAGTTCAGAGTAACGGTGAGTGTGGAAAAGAGGTGAAGAAGAGAGTACAGGCAGGGTGGAGTGGGTGGAGAAGAGTGTCAGGAGTGATTTGTGACAGATGGGTACCAGGAAGACAGAAGGGGAAGGTCTACAAGAGGGTAGTGAGATCAGCTATGTTATATGTGTTGGAGACGGTGGCATTGACCAAAAGGCAGGAGGCAGAGCTGAACGTGGCAGAGTTAAAGATGTTACGATTTGCAGTGGGGTGTGGCAAGGATGGACAGGATTAGGAATCAGTATATTAGAGGATTAGCTCAGGTTGGGCAGTTTGGAGATAAAGCCAGAGAGGCAAGATTGCACTGGTTTGGACATGTGCTGAGGAGGGATGCTGTGTGTATTGGGAAAAGGATGCTAAGCATGAAACTGACAGGTAAGAGGAAAAGAGGAAGGCCTAAGATAAGGTATATGGATGTGGTGAGAGAGGACATGCAGGTGGTTGGTGTGATAGAGCAAGATGCAGAGGACAGGAAGAAATGGAAACACATGATCTGCTGTGGCGATCCCTAATGAGAGCAGTCGAAACAAGAAGACTACATTGTGCATATATATGTATGTATATATATATATATATATATATATATATATATATATATATATATATATATATATATATATTTATATATATCTATATATATGGGTCACTGTTACATTGTCAAAACACGGTTCATCGAAACAGTGTTCCAAGGACCTAAGTTAGCGAAAATGCATTTTATCAAAAATACACTTTCGCTAAATAGAGTGGTAAATTAAGGAAAGCATGCAGTTTGCATGCACCGATAGTTGTAAATCAACGTATAGTGTTGATTTACAACTAACGAAACTATCGCTGACATTGTGGTACAGCGGGCATAAGGGAATATTCTCTTTTTCTCACTGTACTGCGATCTCGGAGTGAGAATAATAAAGTAGGTGGGTGTGGGGGGGATGGGGTGTAGGGGGGGCTTGCCCCCCTGCATAACACTGTTTGATGGAAATTTTTTTTTTACGTTTTTTTTATGTTAATTTCTTTAGCGAAAGTGCAAAGCCGACAATATGCACTTTCTCTAAAGTGTGTTATCGGAAACACAATTCGATGGATTGTGTTCTCGATAATACAACAGTGACCGATATATATATACACACACACACACACACACACACACACACACACACACATACATACATACATATATATATATATATATATATATATATATATATATATATATGATAATGTGATATAATCTTTTTCTTTTTAAACAAGAAACATCTTTATCAAACCATCACTTATGACATAGGCAATCATACATTTATATAAATGAAACCAAACCACACCAACACAATTCTAGTTGCAAGCATTTTACATCACAAACCATACTTACACACTCCCAGTTGCATACAATAATCATCACTTATAATCTACCCAATCTTTTTCAGTCAAACATTACATAGCTCAAGTCCTGCCTTCTTTTTAAGTCCCACTCCTCCCTTGTATGTAATGTACCCACAATTCCCATTTTTGACATTTCCCATTTTTTCCTATGTAGTTTGCTCCTACCCTTTTCTAAAGATCTCAGTTCCAGATGTTTTATATCTGTTACTATACTCAGCACTTCTAGTATAATTGGTTTAGATTTTGATTTCCATTTTCTAGTAACTGCTTTTTTGTCAGCCACCATTATAGACACAGCAAGGCCTTACAATGTCTAGGCAATTTCGATTCTGTATCATCGTTCCGCAAAATCGTCTCTCTTGTCAGACCAATCTGCCCACCCAGCATCTCCGACAGTGCATCCTGCAGGGAATCCTTAAAGTCTGCCAACACATTGCACTCCCAGAAAATATCTTCCCAATTACCTCTTTCTTCCCTCTCACCCCTGCAACCTGTCACATCTGCAACATTTGCTGTCTGCCTGAGGAAAAAGTCTCTGGATTCTACTTCTGGTATAAAAATATCTATGTAAACATTTCCAAGCAGAAATCCTAAATCTTTGAGATTTTGCTTCATATTTGGGATACATGCATATATCCTCCCATTGTTTCTTTGTGAATTGCTTATCCGATCTTCTTTCTAACTTCCTCTGATTGATTCTTATAGTTATCATGCAATATTTCATATCTTCTACTAATTATTCCTTTTTTAATGGCAGCTTCTGTTCTAGATTCCACTAAAAACTCTACTAGTGCTGGTATTTTGATTAGGACCCCCCCACACACACAATTTCTTTCTCTTTGCCTATACAACTTTGTTATAATGATGCGTATGTCCCTAATTCTGTAGTATCCAGAGGTTTTAGGGGAACCAAGATGTGTGGGAAGTGTCTGCAATGTGGGTCCATAGATGAGTCACATTTCTTTAAACATCCAGATACAGGCCATCTATGGGAACTACGTAATGACAGTACCTGTAATTCTAGAAACGTGGTTTGTGTGGCACACTGTTTAGTCTGTTTTAATTTTTACGTAGGGAAAACCAACAGGACTCTTAGGGAGCGTATAAGAGATCATGCATATTGTCTTTCAAGGAAGCAGGAATACAGCGCTTTAGCTAGACACACTTTGCAAAAGGGTGCTGGCCACGTCTTTCGATTTCAAGTATTGCATATACAATTGGAGAATATTAGATTGGGCAATATAATAAATCTGACTGAGCAGGCTGAGGTTAAATGGATATTAAGGCTTATGACATAGAGGCAAAGGCCTTAATGATAGTGTTTCTCTCAAGCCTCATCTTAGAGCTAGAACACTTAGGTAGTTAATTGTTCATAAACTTCACATTTTATAGTTTTTAGATACAGTTTTGTTAGGGTAGTTATTTGTACAGCCCATTGGCTTATTAGTATTTGTTTTGTTGTATATATCTTGTATATGTATTATTTTTAGTATACCAGCTTTAGCAACATTTGGCATGTTATATGAGAGTTTGCATTACATCTTAGTCTTACTGTGTGCTCATTATTAGTGATTGTTAATTGATTTATTGAACTAATTAGGTAACAGGATGCATATAAAGAGTTGTAAGCATTTGTATGAGTATGTCTGAAAAAGCGGATGTGGTGTCCGCAAAAGCACTCACATTTCATCAATAAATTCGTTTTTATTCATTTGGACTTTGGAATTCTTTATATTGTGGAAGTCTAAGCTGAAAGAAGGTGGCCGTGCTCCTTCTAATTTGTTTTTTTTTTGCAAATATATATATATATATCCACACACACACACAAACGTGTGTGAGGGTATGTATGTCTTTATCTATCTGTGTTTATATATATATATATATATATATATATATATATATATATATATATATATATATATATATATCTTTATCTATCTGTGTTTATATATATATATATATATATATATATATATATATATATATATATATATATATATATATATATATATAGATGTCCTGCTTTTGGTCCAAATGCTCATTTGTTGAATTCTGTTTAATCAACTGCATTTGGTCGTGGTGCTGCGGTAGAGTTGTCGCCTCACAGTCAGATGCTGTCTGGTTCGATTCTCAGCTAGAGCCGCCTTTCGTGGAGACATACGCGTGAATTGCGTACCTGTACCGTTGAAAGTTGTGCATCAGGGCTGGTAACTTCCTGACACGTAAAAATCAACTACCAATCATTAGCGGACCGGAGTTCCGCTGTGGCGACCCCTAACTGGGAAAAGCCAAAAGACACAATATTTGGTCAATATATGCAAGTGGTGGCAGGTGTGTGAGAGCGACAATCCCCAGGTAGGAAATTGCCAAATGTCAGAGTGCTTCATTCAGTGACTGAAGGGAAATTGTATCAGAGATTAAAGAAATGCCCCAAATTTTGCAGTCATCTGCATATTGTGTCAATGTTGCCAGCAGTGTTGATATCTAAGAAAAATATGTGAAAAAGAACTGGTCCCAGAACAGAATCTTGTGGGACTCCACTCGTGATTGGCTGTAGTGGAGACAGGAATCCATCTATTTTTACCTATTGTGTATGACCGCATAGCCAATTGAACTTAAGTTATTTCATCTTTATATACTATAAATTTGATTTAA
>NC_056741.1:1692247867-1692324612 GCF_019279795.1 Protopterus annectens
CTAAAAATTTTCTAGGATTTTCTACCAGGTTTATATTGACATTTTCAAGCACATAGATATTTGTTAACTGCTTTACCATAACAATGTAGTATGTGACTGCTACTGTTTTATTGAGTGCACTGTAAAAGACATGTGTACCATTTATACATGTATTGCGCTGATAAAGACCATGTGTGTGTGTGTGTGTGTGTGTGTGTGTGAGTGTGTGTAGGGAAAGGAAACTTTAATGTACTAACTTCATAAGTCCCAAAATGGCAACCCTAATATTTCCTCAGGAGGGTGGGACATTTCTCATTAATTTAATTAATTACAAATCTGCAACATCTCAACAAAGCTAAAAAGTCAGCATTTTGGGATTGATACTCTGCAGAACTCCATTTGTAGCATGTTTACTACTTACCATTGGATATCTGCCTATGTAATTATCAGGCACACATACACAGTCTTCTTTAAGTTTGAAAATAATGCATAAGACTTTTCATTCTTAAAGGTATGCTAGTTACAACAGGTCATGTTGGAAGTGTGGCCTAGAGGGTAAAGAAACTGGCAGTATATGCCAAATAACTTACTGAAACTAGTTTGAGTTTCACAGCATCCATGTGTGTAAGGTGTGACAATGAATGTAACTGCTCAGTGCTCCTGGACCCGAACTGCAAACAAAACATTATTACTGTTGGCACTTGCCATAGCTGAACTGCTTAAAAAGGAGTAAACATATCATTTCGTGTTATTTTTTTCATAGTCTCGACAGTAGCAAGTGTCAGCCTTTCAGATGAATGAACTGCATACAGAGGTATTTACAAACAAGTTGGGAGGAAGGCCTAAAGAGTACTCTTCAAGAGAACACATACATACACACACATACACGCACACCTTACCTAAGCAAAGTCCCGAACTCGGATTTAAACTTAGCTTCCAGTTCCAAACGGCAAAGCAGCATTCGTCGTCCTCATCCCTACTTCTGAAACGACAGCAAAGTGCAAAGCTGTCTGTAGAAGCCAACATTAAAGCAGTTTCTTCTGTCCGAGCCAGCAATCCCAGCATTCTTCCCAAGTCCTTTGTAAATGGCAGCAAAAAGTGCAATTAAAGCAGTTCCCTTCTAAAACGCCTGAAACAGCATACTTCTTTTGAATTCACTTCCCGCCTGCTCCCAGCCAGCCGGAAATGATGACATGAGCTACTTGAGCTCAATTCCGACTGGCTGGTAGTATTAACGGAGCTGACGTCATCGCGCACGTGATGACATCAGCTCCGACAGCAAAATTAAAAATTAAAAAAAAAGCAAAAATGAATGAAGGGGTGCCACTTTCGGAATCGTGGCACCCCTTCATTTGGACCCCAAAACTCGGTAAAAACCGAGTAATTCGGGACGGTTGGGAGGTCTGACTAGGCTCTGGTGCTGTGCTGTGCATGACAGATTCCATATCACTTTCCCGATCTTGTAAATTGGCTTCAGTATCCCAACACTTTTTTAATGAGCTGATCGCAAGTGATGACAGAGGACATTGTGAAACGTCAGAACAGAAAGGGAGCGACAAAGTGAGAGACAATTAGGTCAATGTAAAGTTAGACTGACATGTTCAGAAATGAGCCACTATCAGTAGACATTATACCTTTGAAGAGAATTATCAAATGTCGATGAATGCACATTTGTCAGGATTCAGTAGAGTATTGCATACTTAATAATTAGATGATGCCATTCAGAATGGTAATGCAGATTACTAACCTGGTTGATGTTGTTGCTCTGTGTGCCAGTGGTGTGCTGGAATGGAGCTCATACCCATCAGGATGTAGCACTTCACTGCTGTATACTATGTCTTCCAGTGGAACTACATCGGAGATGTTGTCATCCTCACTTTCTATTGTGTGCCTGCAAAATTCAAAGATAAGCAGCAAGGCATTCGCTAAGATGACCTGGCACTGTCATGGACACACAAGACTGTCCAAGCTAGCACACTGTTGGACATGTGAGGAGTGATCAATTAAGTTTACCTGCTGCTGTCACCAAAAATACTTGGAGCTGTCAATGTAATAGATGTATTGGCCTTGGTCGACACTGGTGTTGACTGAAGGGCTGGCAATGATGACACCACTGGATCCTTGGATGACTGGTAACATTGGTTGTCATACCTGCAATCAAGTTAGTTGATAGCGTGACATCATATAATCGATTGACTTGACTTGATATCACTTCTGTACTCTTTTCCATGCAAGTATAATTCAGTCAAAGCATGCATTATGGCCCACTTTGTGCCGTCTTTGAGTTGCTGTCAACACTATGTGCTACATATGTGGCACATTGGCATGCCTAACCCAATTGTTCGAGAGGAACAATGTAGTGATAAATCTTTACTTAAGATGTTGTAGTGTGCACATGGTGTAGTCCTTTGCAAATATCAGAACTTGGATGATAAGAGTCCAGCACCAACAAGTGCACTAGTGCCAGAGAACACACTGACTCTACCCTGCTTTCCGTGATAACGGTG
The DNA here is from genome assembly GCF_019279795.1 of Protopterus annectens. NCBI lineage: Eukaryota > Metazoa > Chordata > Ceratodontiformes > Protopteridae > Protopterus > Protopterus annectens. Next base: position 1,692,250,354 of record NC_056741.1, read on the forward strand.
AAATTGTCATGATTAAATGCATAACTGCAATCATTGACATGTGATGTGAGAAATGATGACTGGACTCTATTAGTGATGGTCCATCATAACAAATGTAGGTATTTGCTTACATTGCAGTACTTGCATGTACTTTATGCAATTGTTTAAACTACAGCCGGAAACAACAACTGTTGTCAATGTGCTGGGCATAAGATTATGTTTAATACTCAAACTAATCACTATCAGAATAATAAGGCCATGGGTTTACTATCATAATCAGTATGGCCCAGTTAGTAACAATTTATAGAACCACAAGTTACAAGTTGCCTTCATAACAATGTCTCCAGACACTAGCAAACATCAACACAAGTAAAGCTAAACAGTTCAATATGTCATGTGAGATAAGTAATATTGCCGATGTTGAATCGGTCCAGCAGCCTTACATATCCAGCAGGAACAGAGCCACTTCCTCATGTGATTTTACTTGCAGATGCTGCTTCGGAGCCTGCCAGTGCTCAAATTGACTGCCAATGGCAATATGCGTTTGTCCACGCTTTGCATCCAGATCTTTCTTCAATTTTTTCTGAGCCGACAGTGTTACTGACTTGCGCTTCCCATTTGTCTTGAAGCTGTTGGTGCACATGGTTGAACGTCAAAACCTAGCGCTTTTGAGAACTGCAGAGGAATCGACATGTGTCAGTGTTAATATACCTTACTAACCTGACCACTAGAGATTACATTATTCTTCACATGCACAGGAGTTTGTCAGTTGCGTTCTGATATGAGCCATATGAGGCAGCATTGTTGTGGATTGCACTGTCACAAAGATGCTCATAGTAGAGTACTTTAAGTCAAGGGATGTGATCAGAGACAGATTAGGCAGTTGATAGTGCTGATAATGATTCAATGGTTAACATGCAAGACCTGAGTAATGACCTTGCTCCTTAGCAGGGTGACTAATTGTATGACAGCTGTGGAATGGACGTAAAGGAAAATGATGAACTGTTGACATTAACTGAAACACTTACATGTACTGCAGTATGCATAAAAGTCAGTCTTGAGCTTGTGGAGAAAGCTTACCTGTTGCCATGTGCCTGTCACACGTACCTCATGAAATCCCTACCAACTGTCCCCAACTTGTATGTATAAAGAGCAAGTCATAAATGTCTTTTCAAAGGACAATCTATGGGAAGGAAAAACAAAAAAGTGCTTACACTGACAATGCAAAGTACAGACCCATTCGCCCGACTACCCTTACCTGAAAGTTCATGTAAATAATGCACAAGGACCTTTTAAACCAAGATGCAGGTAATGTCCAAACAATTGTCCCTACTCATTTGTTAATTCACAAAAGGACGATCATGCCCGGTAAGCCTGGTGGACTTGTTCGATAGAGTCTGCAGGCTACTGGACTAAATGAATTTGCTGCAGTCAGCCAAGCTGGAGTAAGCCAACGTTTGTGACACTATCCTAGGCTTAGTCATCACTGACCAACAAACTAGGTAGCAACACGTATATCACTACTGGGGAAACTGGATGAATAGCAGAGGTCATGTTGAAAATAGGGTAATTCTTACCAGTATTAACAAAATGCAGCAAAGTAGTAGCTGTGCTCTGATGAGGACACAAGTGTTGGGTTGCAAAAAGAAACTGATTCTCTATTAGACAGTTGAAAAGCAAAGTGTAAATTGATTTTTCGAATATTTTTATAAGTGAAAAAAGCTAACTAGCCTATAGTATGAAAGATCTATAGTAACTCCACCCTTATGCAGTGGGATAATGAATGATTGTTTTCATAGACAGACCTACATCTGAAACTAACATTCCCTATTTATGAAAACTGAAACTGGATATGCAATAGCCTCGGCTGCTATTTGGAGATATTCAGCAGGTAGACTGTCAGTGGCAGCTGTAGTACGTGATAATTTGAGGGATTTTTTGTTGGTATCTGTCAGAAGTGGTTGTTAATAGAAATGTTGTAGGAGGTTTTACAACCACCTGGTTGGTTATTTTCTGATCTGTCTGTATACAGTGGGTATTCATTCTGTTGTCTAAGATACAGTTCTGTTTTTGGCTGCACAGCTTATTCTGGATATAACAGTTTACTGGCTGAGCCCAAGAAGAGTTCTGTATCTTTAGTGTGTATGTTTTGGTTTCTTTGTGTTTTTCGGCTTTTCCTGGTTAGGGTTCGCCACAGCGGAACTCCAGTCTGCTAGTGATAGGCAGTAGATTTTTACTTACTGGCTTGTCGGGCCTAACGCACAACCTTCAACGAAGGAACGCCCATTCACGCATGTCGCTACACAGAAGACGCTCTGAGAACTGAACGGGCAACGTCTAACTCTGAGGCGACATCGCGACCGCAGTACCAACACTGCAGCCTATAGTCTGTATGTTTTGGTAAAATACTGTAATGTTTCTTACAAGACTGAGTTACAAACAAGGAGAGTATTTTTAATTTGTGCACTAGTCAGATAATGACAATAATGATCATGCCACACAAAACCTGTGTCTGAATAGCAACTGAAAATCAATGTATCCAATTTTAAAATGCGCAAGTTGTGTGCCAGGTTACTGAAAAAAAGCAAGATGTACAGAAATGGACCTCAAATTTTACAAACAGACCATTGTGCACAATGCTGTCCTATGGATACACGTTACTGCATATAAACAGTGAAGTAGCAAAAAGTAGTAAATACACCGACAACTGACATGAAATCAAAATTAAGCCTATATTCAAATAAACAATGTGAATGTGAATAACCTAACACAGCCGGTGTCAATTAAAGTATTCATTTTGCTTATATACATAGTGTTTCTAGTAAGTAAGTGTCTTTCGGCTTTTCCCGGTTAGGGGTTGCCACAGCGGAACTCCGGTCCGCTAATGATTGGCAGTAGAGTTTTACATGCTGGCTTGCCGGGCCTAGCAGCACAACCTTCTTCAACGATGAACAGCTGAGTCACGATGAGGCAGCCCGTTCACCACACAGAAGACGCTCTAACTGAGAATCGAATGGGCAACGTCTAACTGTGAGGCGACAACGCTACCGCAGCACCACCAAGTACATAGTGTTTCTAGTGCATAGGAAAAAAAAACACACAAACATGAGAGAGAGTAATTTCGATTAGTGAATGTTGCTGTGCAGAATATTCATTTTGCCAGATACAGTGGCCCTTATGAGTAGGAATCTATTTAAATTATCACCGGCTTAACACAAACTATTCTTTCTGTTACATAAACAAAATGTCTGAAACATGTACTATACACAGTAACTGTATGTTTTTATTACGATAAATAACACCAATAAATGACTTTCAATTGTCATCTCATTCATTACTCATGGCTTATGTTAGGGAATATTTACTGAAAAAAGTAACCTGTTCAGCGCAACAGTAAAACATAATGACAGAGACTGTGACTAGAGCTATTTTATACTTACCGCTATAGAAGTTAAGATTGTAAAGATCATTCGCAAACCAGATAGTGGTTTCATATTGCAGTATCCACGTCAATATCGCCATTTAGAAGAGGCTGCACTTCCATTACCACTTATTTTAAAGAAAAAGTTGTTGTACACAATGCCAACAATTTGCCACAACACCTGTTCAGACACATAGGGTTGCCATCTTTTCAAATGCCTAAAGTGGTCCCTTTTGGGTACAAACGTCAGATATCAGGTTGAAACATACCCTCAGCCAGTACGAAGAACACAACTTCACTTTTTTGCCTAGATAAAAGCTTATTCTTGTAATGTTGTAGTGGTTTATTCTGTTTCTTATAACATTTAATTGGTTTAGATGCAGAATGACTGTTTTATACAACTATTACATAAACTGTAAGATATAATATTGTCCTAAAATCTCAGGACATTTGCGAATTTTACAATTTTTATGCAGGACAGAACTGCCCAAAGAGGGACTGTCTCTTGCAAAGTGGGACAGGTGGTAACCCTACAGACACACAGTACTCCACTTACTATCCTGGACGAAATCAGAAATGTCTATAAATACCAATAAGAATGCTGGAAGGGCATAGAAATTACACTCGCATGGGTATTCACCTAAAAGACGCATTTCTTGCGAATTAACTTTATATCTGTCAGTACAGTAAATGCAGTGCTTGCAACATTTTTGGGATAAAAAGACAACGAAAAGCAGTACACAAGACTGCAGCTATGAGCAGTTCTGTTACGTATTCATCACAGATTATTGTGAATTCTTACAACAGTGCCTATACTTCACCTTTCCTTTAGAAGCCCTCCCCATTAAACAGCATACAAATCTAGTACTGGCTACTATAGAAGGCACCGGTCACTCTAAATTAAAAGTTTAAAGAGCCAACTCAAACATGCACCTACACTCCTCCACATGCACATAAACATATGGATTCATTACTGAGGTCAGCTCAGAAAACATTCCAGAAGTACTCACACATAAGACAAGTGTGCCCATACCTCTCAACCTTGAAACATCAAGAATCTGGACAAAGGCCCATGGAAAATAGGTACAAATCTGTACAGTGATTAACATAAATGTTGCATACATAATTATGTAACCACAACCACTCCGATGGAATTTATGTTAACCACAACCACTCCAGTGGAATTGTGGGATACCAACTGTAAAATGCAAACTGAGTAAACAACCAAATTATGGCCTCAGAACCTGTAATAAATGGTAACAAACAAACACACACTTTGTTCAAAATTCCATCTGGGACAAACTTCCCATGTCTTGGAACAAGATTCCAATCTACATTCGGCATAGCTACCCGCCAACTCCCTTAGAGAAACCGTGTTGAGTGGATGGCAAACAAAGTTTATGACATGGATGACTTCAATGGCTCTGCTGAACAGAAGCACCGGCAAATAATTTAAGGGTGCAGCGAAAAACACATTCTGGATTGGCTTAAAGGCTTCGGGCAGATACCTTAGTACCTACCTATGAACCTATCTGATCAAAAAAAAAAATTGGTTCCCACTACAGGATTAAAACCTTCCTGACTCCACTAGCCAATATGACATAGCCCGTACAAACCTTATCTGCACCCTACTATATGCCTCTACTATCTATACTAAATTATGTAAAGTCAACCTGAGTAAACTGTCTAACTCCTACAACAATATTGGCATATGTGCAGCTGGGTCCTCCTATAGGACCCATCATTATATCAATGTGAATCTACTATACTGGTTAGAATTGACACATGTAATAGTTTTGATCAACTAACAATAAATCAATAAGATCTCCTGTATCAACCTACAAATACACCAATACTCAGTACCCTAGTCACCACCTTTAATAATCTGAAAACACTACACTCATGTAACAGACTACTAGTACAAATAGCCAAATCCAATAATTCAGCTGGTGATGAGTTGTTCCCTAATACAGTGGTTAAAACCTGGATCAGCCTCCCTAATCACCTAAGCTCACTAGCCTCAGCTAACCTATTTAAAAGCAAACAAAAACCCTACCTTCAATCACACTGGTTATGCCCCGGTATCAACCCAGAATAAGTACCAAAGCATTCCCGAGACACCCATCTTCTTGTGAGTATAATCTCCTCCGGTACTTGCCTTCTCATCAGCCTTCCACAGTCCCTTCTTGGCTGACTAGTCAGCCCATTACCATATCTTGCTTGCTTTCCCTATGTTTCACTAAGTTATCCTGAAATAAGTTAAGGTTCTTCACTTTTCCTGTATCAAGAACCATAACATGAATATGCCTAAAAACAAAATATTTTACTGAATGTAAATTATCAGAAAAAGATTTTTGCCCTGAAGGATTGCCTCCATGCACCCCTATAGGGGGCTTTACCCATATAATGCTTAACCGAAGCCCAGTGGACTGCACTGTCAGCTCGTGCAATATAATTGCAAGTCCAATTAAAAATAAAAAAAATCTACTTGAAAAACCTAGCCTGTTTAGTTTACAGCCCTTTTCATGTACGGTTCTATCTGTCTTAGTCTATACTTGTCTCTTCTGTTTTCTTGTGCATGGTTTGCCCCCTTGCTCTTCTTTCACCTACTATTTTCCTGAGATGTGCTGTACTTTTATCCAGTGTCCTGTGCTCTTCTGTTATTGCTTAAAGTTGGTTACATTACCCCACACCAAGACACGGTACCCTATATCAGGCATACTATACTTCTTGATGCCTATTACTTTTTCAGCAGTTAGAAGCAGTTTCAGTTGACTGGCTTCACTTTGTAAACAGCCTTATTTTGCTCTTCTGCTCATCCTGTCTGCAGGATAGTGCTACTAGTCTAAGTGTTGGTGCTTTGCAGCTGATCACTTGTCTGCTATGTGCTGCTTTCTCCCTCCTGCTGCACTATTTGTACTTTGCCTTTACTGTCTCTAACTCTGCAATGTCACTGACCGATGGTGCTTTTGAGTGGCTGGAAAAGGTTGCCTAGACTGGCGACACACACGCACAACGATTTTGTTCAGAAACATCTACCTAGCCACCTCTGATACTGCTGTTCATCCTTTTCTTGTCATGTTTACACTTACACTAGCCTATCTACCTAAATTACCTGCTTCTTGTCAACTTTCAGCCTCATCTCTTGGCCATTTCAACCACTTTCTTCTCAAGTCTGCTTCATGTTTTCTATTTATTGTCATTGACTGCTTTTATCAACAGTCTGTTGTCCTTTATCTGGACTCATCCTGCCTCCTGAAAGGTGCATCTTCTCTACTCCGGTATTTCCCTTCTCATCAGTCTTCCTCTGTCCCTTCTTGCCTGACTAGTCAGCCCACTACCATATCTTGCTTGCTTTCCCACTACCATATCTTGCCTGCTTTCCCTATGTTTCACTAAGTTATCCAAAAAATAGGGTAAGGTTCTTCACTTTTCCTGTATGAAGAACCATAACATGAATATGCCTAAAAACACACACAAAAAATATTTTACAGAATCTAAAATATCAGAAAAAGATTTTTGCCCTGAAGGATTGCCTCCATGCACCCCTATAGGGAGCTTCAGAAAAAGATTTTTGCCCTGAAGGATTGCCTCCATGCACCCCTATAGGGAGCTTTACCCCTATGCTGCTTATCTGAAGCCCAGTGGACTGCACTGTCAGCTCGCACTGTATAATTGCAAGTCCAATTGAAAAGAAAAAAAGCTATTTGAAAAACCTAGTCTCAGCAGTCATGATATCTATGTGACCATATTATTCCATACAGCTCTACAGTTCTCCTGAAATGCCCAAATTGCAGACCTCTCAACCAATTGGGGACTAATTTCAAAAAATCAGGGACACTTTTAAAATATTACTGCTATTAATTTGACACATTGACAGAATGAGAGCATATGAATTAATACACACTTTCTGAAGTAAAAGTTCATAACTCTTAATTATTTGCATTATTCATTAAGTGTAATTCACCAACTTTCCTCCAAAAGTCTTAAAAGTTTTAGGAGGGATTAAGAGGGACTGAGTCAAAATCAGGGATGTCCCAGAAAATTACCCACTTCTCATTCTTTCCTGCAGTCTGCACTACTGTTTTATCTTGCCTATGCTTGTTTATTTTATTTAAATTTTTTTGTATCTCTTCTGTTTTCTTTTTCCTTTAGTTGCCCCCTTTTTTCTGTTTAGTTTACAGCCCTTGTCATGTTAGGTTCTATCTGCCTTAGTCCACATTTGTCCCTTGTGTGTGATGTACTTTTATACCGTTTCCTGTGCTCTTCTGTTATTCTGTACTGTACCATGTATCAGGCATACTATACTTCGTGATGCCTGTTACTTTTCCAGCAGTTAGAAACACTTTCAGTTGATTGGCTGTCCTGCTCATCCTGTCTGCAGGCTAGTGCTACTAGTCTAAGTGTTGTTCCTTTGCAGCTGATCACTTGTCTGCTGTGTGCTTTTGAGTGGCTGGAAAGGGTTGCCTAGACTGGCGACACACACACACACACACACAAACTGTTAAGAAACAAATACACCAGTGGACCAGCAATAACATAACGCGATGTTCCGAAGCATGTCAGTATTATATATAACCTATCCATAGACACAAGCAATATATAACTTGATGTTCCAAACAGCAATATCAAATGTAACCTAGCCATCAAACTAAGAGTGCTTGATGGTGTAAAGAAACAAATATAATTGTAATTAAGCAAAACTCAAAAGCTGAACCTGCGAGCTGCTACAAAATAAGAAACAGCAGTATCAAATAGAGCCGGCCTGATTTATATATGTTTAGTACTAAGAAGCTGTGATTTGCTACAAAGTAAAAATCGCAATATCAAATATGACCTAGCCATAGAGCCACGGTCTGCTGCAAATAAGAAACAGCAATATCAAGTATAACCAAGCCATAGTAGGGACGCGATGTGCTACAAAAAAAAAAAAAAACAGCAATTGAGTCGCAATTAACAATTTCATTGCAAGAAACTGCGAGGTGCTATGAAACTGATTTTAGCCATAGAGTAGAGGAAACAACAATATAACTGTATGTTGCTAAACCAAGGCATATGAGTGGCAAAACCACGCAAACAGAGCAGCGGAGGAAACAGCAGTATCAAATATAATATAAACGAATAAGCTGCGAGTTGCTATTAATCTGGTACACATTCAAATATATGAACTGCATTATAAGCGGCAGATCTACACAGGCATACAAAAAATGAACCAAACAGAGCAGATGAAACAGCAATATCAAATAAGATAAACTAAGAAGCTGCGATCTGGTACACATTGAAATATGAAGCTGTGGCAATGCACGGAACTAATTAGCAGTCTCTCGCCCCAGAACTCCACACTTTCTCTAGTACTGCATACATAACATTCAAACAACAACAGCAGTCTTGAGCCCAGGAAGAAACTTGCTAGTCTTCTTCTTGTTTCGGCTTTTTCGGTTAGGGGTCACCACAGCGGATCACCGTACGCTCATGATTGGCAGTGGAGTTTTTTTAGTGTCGAGTTGCCAGCCCAACCTTCCACAAAAGGCACACATGCACGAACTCACCTAGGGCCAATTTTGTGTTCAATATATCTAAAACAGTTTGTTTTAAAACAAATACTACTGATAAACTGTACACTCCAAGAAAGTAACATGACCCTTACTTGCAATTTTAGAATGGCTTTGCATTTAAATCAAGAACTAATTCTAGAATTTATAAAACAAAATCAGTATGGAACATTACAGATAAACGATCTGTAGTTGCAGTCTTCCAAAACAGTAGAAGTAGAAGCAAGTATACGGTCTACTACCTGTACTGTATTCCTTGCACATTACATGCAGCAATTATAGCCAAACTGACAAAGTACTGTAGGGAATAAAGTCTCCAAATTATAGAATGCAAGATAAAACTAAATAAAAATTAAATAATTCCATGAATTTATTCGAAAAAATCACAGTAATTGCCTTTTTGAGCATGCAGAGAAATTCTACGGTATTGCAAAGTCTCAAATTGAAGGAACTTGCGAGTACAGTAATAAACTACAAAGATTGACAATGCCAGGAAATAACTAGCAGTCTCTCTAGCCCAGAAACTCCACTTTCTCTCGAACGAGACAGAACGAGCTGAGACATACTTTTACAACCAAAATTATTGAAAAAGAAAAAATGCAATTTGCAGTACACATAGGAAGAAATCACTATATTCAGTAACAGTTACCTGAAACGATTCAATCGACTGCTGTAGTTAGCACTCAGTGAAGCTGGGAACCCGATCAGTGAGTCACTTATTCACACGGAACAAAAACAAGACTGGAAAAGACCTCTGCACACCTTTTTATGGTGAATTTGCGTGTGGGTGGTACAGAAAGAGTGTCATGACTGATGTCAAAAAAGGGAGGAGAGTAAATGAGTGATTGACAGCGCTTCACCTTCAAACCGAAGCAGAAATGCAATTTCAGGAACTAGCCAGTGCCCCTTTAATCTATCTCCTTACCTGACCCTTACTCTAACCCTAACCCACACACATTAGCAAACAGACACACACACACACACACACACACACACACACACACACACACACACACACAGTCTATCCCCGACTTAACCCTAAACACATACAGTCACACACACTCTTAACTGATCCTCTTATCCTAATCTATCCCATAACCTTCAACAGTCAGTCATTCACACAATCTATCTCCTTACCTAACCCTTACTCTAACCCTAACCCACTCACACACACACACACACACACACGCACACACACAGTCTATCCCCGACTTGACCCTAAACGCATACAGTCACACACACTCTTAACTGATCCTCTTATCCTAATCTATCCCATAACCTTCAACAGTCAGTCATTCACACAATCTATCTCCTTACCTAACCCTTACTCTAACCCTAACCCACTCACACACACACACACGCACACACAGTCTATCCCCGACTTAACCCTAAACGCATACAGTCACACACACTCTTAACTGATCCTCTTATCCTAATCTATCCCATAACCTTCAACAGTCAGTCATTCACACAATCTATCTCCTTACCTGACCCTTACTCTAACCCTAACCCACTCACACACACACACACACACACACGCACACACACAGTCTATCCCCGACTTGACCCTAAACGCATACAGTCACACACACTCTTAACTGATCCTCTTATCCTAATCTATCCCATAACCTTCAACAGTCAGTCATTCACACAATCTATCTCCTTACCTAACCCTTACTCTAACCCTAACCCACTCACATTAGCAAACAGACACACACTACACATCCCTCTTACCTGTTTCAATTAGGCATATACCCATCAGCTGTCTATTTGGTAACCTGGACATTTGACTGAAAAACACTGTACTTCTGCCTGTCGGCCAAAGCAATTATCTTTAAATCAAAATCCCTATAAAGTACAAAGTATATAAAGATGAAATAACTTAAGTTCAATTACCTATGCGGTCCTACACAACAGGTAAGAATAGATGGATTCCTGTCTCCACTACAACCAATCACGAGTGGAGTCCCACAAGATTCTGTTCTGGGACCAGTTCTTTTTCACATATTTTTCTTAGATATCAACACTGCTGGCAACATTGACACAATATGCAGATGACTGCAAAATTTGGGGCATTTCTTTAATCTCTGATACAGTTTCCCTTCAGTCACTGAATGAAGCACTCTGGCATTTGGCAATTTCCTACCTGGGGATTGTCGATCTCACACACCTGCCACCACTTGCATATATTGACCAAATGCAGTTGATTAAACAGAATTCAACAAATGAGCATTTGGACCAAAAGCAGGACATTTTATATATATATATATATATATATGTAAACACACACATAGATAAAGACATACATACCCTCACACACGTGTGTGTGGATATATATATATATATATATATATCAGACTAATAGATTGTCACTAGGCTAACTACGCAGGGGGCCTTTCTAAGCCTACCCAAGTTTTACTGAATGAATAATGACATCCACTATTCATACAGGAGACTGAGGCCAGTCACTTTTAAGCTACCTCTTTTGATAAGAGGCATCGGTGCCAGGCCCGGTGTACATTTCCTTTTCCCTATCCATTGATCAAGGTTGTGCTTAAATTGGGTAATAGATGAACTCAGCTTCACATTGGATGGGAAGACTGTTTCATTAGAGAGGCAGTCTCTGGACACATATCTGTTCTTACTGGTTATTGTGCTGCATGGGGAAAATCTGAGAGTATGGAAGTGATTAAGGTGAGAGGGGTATAAAGACTTTGCTTGCTGAATGGACCAGGACAGAGATGAGTATGGAAATAAGGGAGTTTTGGAAAGATCATGAAAGTGTATAGTGAATGTTACATACATTGGAGTGATTGTTGTTGGGGTTTCAAAGAAAAATACAAGGAGAAGTGTTTAGCAAAAGAACAAAGTCAAAATAAGGAAAAAAAGTTATAAAAAGTTTACTCTGAATATGAAGAAGTGTTAGGATCTCTATTACAAAAAGGAGGGAGGTTATAAATGGAATACTTTTTTTTTTCAGAAGGAGTTGACCATATACTTGCTTGAAGGAAGAATGAAGAGGTTGCACCTTTTGTTTGGAAAGTTGGTTAAGGAAGAAGAAAATTGCATGATGGAGAAAGGAGATTCTGCTGATAGGGATAACTGCAATTAGGGATACAGACAATAGACAGAAGGAGGTTGGAATTTATTGGAGAAAACTGGCAAAGGACTGAAGGTATTGGGAGCAAATGACTAGAGATGGAAATATGCTAGAATGGGAAAACACCAAGGATTTATTTGGACTCCAGGTTAGAGAATGTCTTCTCAATCAAGGATTGATATCAGAGTATAGGCAAAGAGAAATAAATTGTGTGTGTGGGGGGGTCCTAATCAAAATACCAGCACTAGTAGAGTTTTTAGTGGAATCTAGAACAGAAGCTGCCATTAAAAAAGGAATAATTAGTAGAGGATATAAAATATTGCATGATAACTATAAGAATCAATCAGAGGAGATTAGAAAAAAGATTGGATAAGCAATTCACAAAGAAACAATGGGAGGGTATATGCATGTATCCCAAATATGCAGCAAAATCTCGAAGATTTAGGATTTTTGCTTGGAAATGTTTACATATATATTTTTATACCACAAGTAGAATCCAGAGACTTTTTCCTCAGGCAGACAGCAAATGTTGCAGATGTGACAGGTTGCAGGGGTGAGAGGGAAGAAAGAGGTAATTGGGAAGATATTTTCTGGGAGTGCAATGTGTTGCCGACTTTAAGGATTCCCTGCGGGATGCACTGCTGGAGATGCTGGGTGGGCAGATTGGTCTGACAAGAGAGATTATTTTTCTGAACGATGATGCAGAATCAAAATTGCCTAGACATTGTAAGGCCTTGCTGTGTCTAATAATGGTGGCTGACAAAGCAGTTACTAGAAAATGGAAATCAAAATTTAAACTAATTATACTAGAAGTGGTGAATATAGTAACAGATATAAAACATATGGAACTGAGCTCTTTAGAAAAGGGTAGTAGCAAACTACATAGGAACAAAATAGGAACTGTCAAAAATTGGAATTGTGGGAGCATTACATACAAGGGAGGAGTGGGGTTTAAAAGAAGGCAGGATTTGAGCTATGTAATGTTTGAAAAAGATTGGGTAGATTATAAGTGATGCATATTGTTTGCAACTGGGAGTGTGTCAGTATGGTTTGTGATGTAAAATGCTTGCAACTAGAATTGCGTTAGTGTGGTTTGGTTTCATTTATATAAATGTATGATTGCCTATGTCATAAGTGATGGTTTAATAAAGATGTTTCTTGTTTAAAAAGAAAAAAAAAAGATTTTGTATATATATATATATATATATATATATATATATATATATATATATATATCGGTCACTGTTGTATTATCGAGAACACAATCCATCGAATTGTGTTTCCGATAACACACTTCAGCGAAAGTGCATATTGTCGGCTTTGCACTTTCGCTAAAGAAATTAACATAAAAAAAATTCCATCAGTGTTATGAAGGGGGGGCAAGCCCCCCCCTGCACCCCAGCCCCCCACACCCCCCACTTTATTATTCTTACTCCGAGATCGCAGTACAATGGGAAAAAGGAATATTCCCTTATCCCCGCTGTACCACAATGTCAGCAATAGTTTCGTTAGTTGTAAATCAACACTATACCTTGATTTACAACTATCGGTGCATGCAAACTGCATGCTTTCCTTAATTTACCACTTTATTTAGCGAAAGTGTATTTTCGATAAAATGCATTTTCGCTAACTTGTGTCCGCCGAAACACTGTTTCGATGAACCGTGTTTTGACAATGTAACAGTGACCCATATATATATATATATATATATATATATAAATATATATATATATATATATATATATATATATATATATATATATACATACAATGTAGTCTTCTTCTTCTTCTTTCGACTTCTCCCATTAGGGATCGCCACAGCTGATCATGTGTTTCCATTTCTTCCTGTTCTCTGCATCTTGCTCTGTCACACCAACCACATTCATATACCTTATCTTAGGCCTTCCTCTTTTCCTCTTACCTGGCAGTTTCATGCTTAGCATCCTTTTCTTAATATACCCAGCATCCCTACTCAGCACATGTCCAAACCAATGCAATCTTGCCTCTCTGGCTTTATCTTCAAAGTGCCCAACGTGAGCTGACCCTCTAATATACTGATTCCTAATCCTGTCCATCCTTGCCACACCCCAATGCAAATCGTAACATCTTTAACTCTGCCACGTTCAGCAATGCCTCCTGCCTTTTTGTCAATGCCACTGTCTCCAACACATATAACATAGCTGGTCTCGCTACCCTCTTGTAGACCTTCCCCTTCAGTCTTCCTGGTACCCGTCTGTCACAAATTACTCCTGACACTCTTCTCCACCCACTCCACCCTGCCTGTACTCTCTTCTTCACCTCTTTTCCACACTCACCGTTACTCTGAACTGTTGATTCCCAAGTATTTAAACTCATCCACCTTCACCATCTCCACTCCCTGCATCCTCACCACTCCTCTACCCTCCCTCTTATTCACACACATATATTCTGTCTTAGTCCTGCTGACCTTCATTCTTCTCCTCTCTAGAGCATATCTCCACCTCTCCAGGGTCTCCTCCACCTGTTCCCTACTCTCACTACAGATCACAATGTCATCTGCAAACATTATAGTCCATGGGGACTCATGTCTGATCTCATCTGCCAACCTGTCCATCACCATTGCAAATAAGAAAGGGCTCAGAGCTGATCCTTGATGCAATCCCACCTCCACCTTAAACACATCTGTCACTCCCAATGCAGCCCTCACCACTGTCACAATACCCTCGTACATATCCTGTACCAGTCTTACACACTTGTCTCCACATCGCATCTGTAGTGCTCTTTCCTGGCATGAAACCATACTGCTGATCACTAATCATCACCTCCCTTCTTAACCTAGCTTCCACTACTCTTTCCCATAACTTCATGCTGTGACAGATCAATTGTATCCCTCTGTAGTTACTACAGCTCTGCACATCACCCTTATTCTTAAAGATTGGTACCAAAACACTTTTTTCCACTTCTCAGACATTCTCTCACTTTCCAAGATTTCATTAAACAATCTGGTTAAAAACTCCACTGCCATCTCTCCTAAACACCTCCATGCTTCCTCAGGTATGCCATCTGGACCTACAACCTTTCCATTCTTCATCCTCTTCACAGTTGTCCTTACTTCTTCCTTGCTAATCGGTTGCACTTCCTGATTCACTATCCTCACATCATCCAACCTTCTGTCTCTCATTCTCTTCATTCATCAGCCCCTCAAAGTACTCTTTCCATCTGCTCAACATACCCTCCTCACTTGTGAGTAGGTTCCCCTCATTATCCTTTATCACCCTTACCTGCTGCACATCTTTCCCAGCTCGGTCCCTCTTGTCTAGCCAGTTGGTACAGGTCCTTTTCTCCCTCCTTAGTGTCCAACCTTTCATACAACTCTTCATACACCTTATCCTCAGCCTTCACCACCTCTGTCTTCACCGTATGCCTCATCTCCTTATACTCCTGTCTACTTTCTTCATCTCTCTGACAGTCCCACTTCTTTGCCAACCTCTTTCTCTGTATACTCTCCTCTATTTCCTCATTCCATCACCAGGTCTCCTTGTCCTCCTTCCTCTGTCCAGGTGTCACACCAAGCACCTTTCTAGCTTTCACCCTTACTAGCTCTGCTGTAGTTACCCAGCTATTTGGTAACTCTTCACTGCCATCCAGTGCCTGTCTTAACTCTTCCGTGAACTCCACCTCACAATCACCCTTTCTCAGCTTCCACCATCTGATCCTTGGCACTGCCCTTACACTCTTCCTCCTCTTCTTGATCATCATTGTCATCCTAAAGACCACGATTCTATGCTGCCTAACTACGCTTTCCTGTGTCACCACTTTACAGTCTCCAATCTTCTTCAGACTGGCCCTCCTGCATATGATTATACTCCACCTGTGTGCATCTTCCTGCACTCTTGTACGTCACCCTATGCTCCTCTCTCTTCTTAAAATACATATTCACTACAGCCATGGCCATCCTTTTTGCATAATCCACTACTGTCTGCCCTTCTGCATTCCTGTCCTTAACACCATACCTACCCATCACTTCCTCTTCCTCATCCCCTCTGTTCCCTTCACCAACATACCCATTGAAATCTGCTCCAGTCACCACTCTCTCACCCTTGGGTACACACTCTACCACTTCATCCAACTCACTCCAACATTTTTCCTTCTCATCCATTGCACATCCAACTTGCGGAGCATATGCACTAACAACATTCATCACACCATCAATTTCCAGCTTCATAAACATCACTTTATTTGACACACTTTTCACCTCCAAAACACTCTTGGCATACTGTTCATTCAGGATAACCCCTACCCCATTTCTCCTCGCATCCACACCATGATAGAACAGTTTGAACCCACCTCCAATACACCTGACCATACTCCCCTTCCATCTGGTCTCTTGCACACACAATATATCAACCTTCCTTCTCTCCATTATATCAGCTAGCTCTCTCCCTATGCCAGTCATACTGCCAACATTCAAAGTTCCTACCCTTACTACCACACTCCTAATGTTCCTCCTATCTTCCGGCTTCGGGCATGCCTTCCCCCTCATCTTTTCCATCTCCTTTGGCCAACAGTAGCCCAATTTCTACCAGCACCCTGTTGGCTAACAATACTGGTGGCGGTCGTTGTTAACCCGGGCCTCGACTGATCCTGTATGGAAATCTGTATTGTTGTCCGCATATGTCATTTGGCAAAAGTTTTACACCGGATTCCCTTCCTGACTTAACCCTCCCCATTTATCCAGGCTTGGGACTGGCACAAAGAAATGCCCTGGCTTGTGCATCCCCAGTGGCTGGGTTCATATATATACAATGTATAATGTCTGTACATGTTGATTTGTATTAGTGTTTAATTGCCTTTATATAAATGTAAGTTAGCGTATGCCACAAGTGATAATTCACTAAGGGTGTTTAAAAAAACAAAAAAAGATAAGGGCCTTGATCCTGTCTCTTCAGTCCCTCCATTATCTCTGGCTTCCAAGTCCCCTCTGAGTGTCAACAAACAAGGAGGGACAGAGTCCTACCATCTCTGCAAACTCTCCTTGATAGCAATGGAATTTGCCAACCAACACAATTTGATTCTTCTGACAGTCTCTATTTCCTCTGTTAGAAGCATTGTGGCAGACACCCTGAGCAGATCTAGGGAAGATCCTTACGAATCAGTGTTATAGAAGTAAGTCTTCCTGGACATTGTTCAACAGTGTGGTAATCCTACAATGGATGTCTGTGCCTCCCCCAGAACAGACAACTCTTTAAGTTCGGTTTCAGATTGCCAAACCCACAGACATGGAAAACAGGAGGTCATGTCCTTTTCTGGGAAAGGGATGTTTTGTTTGCATTTGTTTTCTCTTCTGCCAAAAGTCCTTCACAAGATTTTGTTGGGCAGGTCTAAACTCTTGCTGGTGGCTCCCTTTTGGCCCAGGCAGAACTAATTTTTTCTTTTTCACCTGGCCAGGGGCAGTCATCACAAGTTACCTCACAGGATGGACTTGCTCACACAAAACAAGGGCTGCTTAGTCATGCTCTTCTTCTCACCCTGAGGTGATGAGGGTTTTAATTCCTTTCAGCACTATTTCTAAAAAGATTTCTCAGAAGAGGTGTTCCAGGTTTTACAGGAGGTCAGAAAACCTACTACCAGGAAATCGTATGTTTCTTAATGGAAAATATTTTCTTTATAGTGCAAAAACAAACAGGACCCCCGTTTGTTGTATGCATTCCTAATGCTGTCCTTAGTTAGACCATTGTTGCAGTATTCCAAACTGTAGTATTACCTTACGGGATACCTAGGACATCTGGCTTGGGTGCCAGTGCCAAAACGTTCCATATAGCCATATGTCTGACATATGACCTAATTATGTGAGAGTAAGAGTACATATGTGGACGTTTAAATGTAAAATCTCAGACTATCTCATTGCCAGTCTTAATGAAGGTCTCACACCTGTTGGTTTGTTGTATGAGTGAATGCTGGTTTCATTGGTATTCACTAGTTCAGATAAGTGCCCTGTTCGAAGGATTACTGTCTTTTGTATGTATGGATGAGTCCTGAAAAGGACTGTGATTAGCCCTTAAAAGGGCTGTGTTTCAGTGTTCCCTGATGGGAGGCTTGAGTTGTCCTGTGTGGTTGCAGGCTGAACAAGCGGCTGTCATCGAGGTTAAGTTCTTTAGAATTTCTTAGTTCCCTCATTGCTGGGAACTTGTGTTTCCTCCGAGCGCTGGTCAGAAGTGATTTTCCTCCAGTGAGGTCTTCTCCATTTTTTTGCTTCAGGACAGGGTGGTCCTAGTTGTGCCAACCAATCATGGGGGGGGGGGGGGGGGGTGACGTGGCTTTTTGGTGTCGGACCTGATTGAGGCCCTCTTCTCATTGCTGGTTGTGATGTGGCGGCTATTCATTCATTCATTTGAAGTTTGTTGGTTCCAGTGGGGGGGAGGGTCTTTTGCTTGACCCACTGGTATATTCGAAATCAATCTCAAAGTTATACTTAAACATATCACTGAAAAAAGTTAATTAGAACATTGATTTTAATTAGATTAAACTAAATAAAATTAAACTGGAACCTAGAGTAAATGCTGAAGAACCACAGGTTTTTTGTAGTAGGACTCCCCTCCCCCCCAGTCCTCATTTGTTGCATCCCACCCATCCATTTTCAGTTACTGTTGGAGCCAAGAAATGAGCTGTGGTGGGCCATCATACAGGAAGGATTTGTTTTTATGGAAGATGTACCCCATTCCCCAGGCAGCCAGATGGAAAAAGTCATTCTTGATCCTGGTATATTAGGATGTGGGTGTGTGTTTCCATGCATTTAATACAAGCATAGTGTTTCTATACCTGCAACCCAGGTTTAGTATTTCCCATTGTTTGCCGGTCTGGCTCTCTTTCCAGTCTGTGAATATATTAGTACCTGTCTGTCCTACAAGCTCAGCCCTTTGCAGTCTGTGGATGCATCAGTACTCGTCTGTCCTAGAGGCTCATCCATTTGCAGTCTGTGGATGTATCGGTACCTGTCTGTCCTACAGGCTTTATTTATTTGCGGTCTGTGGATGCATCAGTACCTGTCTGTCCTACAGACTTATCCCTTTGCAGTCTGTGGCTGTATCGATACCTGTCTGTCCTACAGGCTCATCCCTTTGCAGTATGTGAATGTTTTAGTACCCGTCTGTCCTACAGGCTCATCCCTTTGCAATCTGTGAATGTATTAGTACCTGTCTGTCCTACAGCCTCATCCCTTTGCAGTATGTGAATATATTAGTATGTGTCAGTCCTACAGGCTCAGCCCTCATTCTGACTGTATTAATACCTATATGTCCTACAGGCCCATCCCTTTGCAGTATGTGAATGTATTAGTACCTGTCTGTCCTACAGGCTCATCCCTTTGCAGTATGTGAATGTTTTAGTACCCGTCTGTCCTACAGGCTCATCCCTTTGCAATCTGTGAATGTATTAGTACCTGTCTGTCCTACAGGCTCATCCCTTTGCAGTATGTGAATATATTAGTACGTGTCAGTCCTACAGGCTCAGCCCTCATTCTGACTGTATTAGTACCTATATGTCCTACAGGCCCATCCCTTTGCAGTATGTGAATGTATTAGTACCTGTCTGTCCTACAGGCTCAGCCCTCATTCTGACTGTATTAATACCTATATGTCCTACAGGCCCATCCCTTTGGAGTCTGTGAATGTATCAGTACCCGTCTGTCCTACAGGCTCACCCCCCAGTCTGACTGTATTAATACCTATATGTCCTACAGGCTTATCCCTTTGCAGTATGTAAATGTATTAGTACTGGTCTGACCTAGAGGTTCACCCCCTCAGTCTGACTGTATTAATACCTATATGTCCTACAGGCCCATCCCTTTGCAATCTGTGAATGTATTAGTATGTGTCTATCCTACAGGCTCACCCCTCAGTCTGAATATATTAATACCTATATGTCCTACAGGCTTATCCCTTTGCAGTATATAAATGTATTAGTACTGGTCTGACCTAGAGGTTCACCCCCTCAGTCTGACTGTATTAATACTTATATGTCCTACAGGCCCATCCCTTTGCAATCTGTGAATGTACTAGTATGTGTCTATCCTACAGGCTTACCCCTCAGTCTGAATATATTAATACCTATATGTCCTACAGGCCCATCCCTTTGCAATCTGTGAATGTATTAGTATGTGTCTATCCTAGGCTCACCCCTCAGTCTGACTATATTAATGCCTATATGTCCTACAGGCCATCCCTTTACAGTATGTGAATGTTTTAGTACGTGTCTGTCCTACAGGCTCAGTCTGACTGTATTAATACCTATATGTCCTACAGGCTCATCCCTTTGCAGTATGTAAATGTTTTAGTACTGGTCTATCCTACAGGCTCACCCCTCAGTCTGACTGTATTAATACCTATATGTCCTACAGGCTTATCCCTTTGCAGTATGTAAATGTATTAGTACTGGTCTGACCTACAAGCTCACTACCTCAGTCTGACTGTATTAATAGAAAAAAATGAAGAAATGGATAATACTGCCCAAAAGCCACTTAGAACAATAAAACAAGCAGTATTCATGAAGAACGAATCCAATCCACCAATGTGAACAGTTTTATTACATAAAAAACGGAACCACGTATAACTCCTCTATCATGAACGCCTTCCCTATACATTCACAAGCATTTTTGTCATTAAATTGACTTCATCGGATGACCAGCATATCATAAATCCTTTAATTTATACTTCAACTCATTCTTATCTACCAATAGAATTTCACCATTAATTAAAATTCAATTATCTTATTATATTAACCCTTTGTTTAAAAAATTGTGTAAAATAAATCATTTTTTATTATATTAAATATATTCAGTATAAAAATAGTAAAACATCACTTATTAAAAATCAATTAAAATTAATTTATTCATTAAAACTGCTATTTAAATAATTTAATAAATAGGAGAAATCAATCCATATATCTCATTCACATTTTAGTTAATAGTGTTACTATCAGTGCCCTCTCCTGGCCACTCATATTATTACATTCATAGTTTTGCAGATCTCAATTTTAGTAAAGGTATTATGGAAATACAATAATTCAAGCCAGGGGCTTTGTCAGCTTCTAAAGTGATCTGCCACCAAAGTTCTCTAAATTCAATTTTTTTCTTCCCAAAGCCCCCCTCTAATATCACTTTTTACCTGTTCTAAAACTAAGAATTTATATTTATAGTTGGAACAAACTTTGGTATGTTTAAATAGGGCATTACTTTCTTTTCCTACTGAAATTTCGTACAGATGTTCATAGATCCTTCTTTTTAGTTTCCTTTCAGTCTTTCCTATGTAGAAGGATCCACAATTTTCACAGATAGCTAGGTATATTATACCTTTAGATTCACAATTATAGTATCCACCACTATTTACATATCTTCCTCTATTTTCTTAAAATACTCTATCACTATTTATAATGTAGGTACATTGGGTTCAGTGCCCACATTTGTATGTACCTATTTTGTTTTTCCTATTTTCTATCTTATTGTTATTCTCTATTATAGATCTTATATTTTGTGAATTCTTAAAGGTTACTTTCTGAGGTATATTGGCTAAATTTTCTATATCAGTTAATGTTACAAATTTTCCCCATTCCTTTAAAAATATATTTCTAACTATACTGTTCAATCCATTGTATTCAAGCACCAACGTTTGCTGGAATTCTTCCCCTTCATACTTTTTATTATTCTCTATTACGTTGTTAGTGTCTTTCTTTTTATATATGGGGCAAAATTTGTCCTGTCTCCCTTTTTCCACTTCCTGTCTTATTTGTGCAATGAATGCTAATGGATAACTTCTCTCTAGGAACATTTTTTTTCTAAAAGTTCACATTCTTTTTTAAAGTCTACATCTGAGCTTGTCATTCGGCTTCCTCGAACAAACTGTCCCTTCACTATGTTTCTTTTGCAGTGAAAGGGATGGGCACTTTCAAAATGTAAAAAGGAGTTGCAAAAAGTAGCCTTTCTAAATATTTTAGTTTTTAATTCCTGTCCATCTTTATAGACTTCTACATCCAAATATTTCACATTATGTTCGGAAATTTTGTACGTAAATTTTAGGAAATTGGTTGTGTTCCCTATATATTCCATAAATTCTGTGAATTTTTCTTTTCCAGCTATCCAAAAAATCAATATATCATCCAAAAACCTTCTATATATCTTCCAACAGTTCTTAAATTCAGAATTAAATATATATTTTTCTTCCCAATAAGCAAGAATTAAGTTAGCATATGTAGGGGCGCAAGCTGCACCCATTGCTACCCCCTGTATTTGTTGAAAAAATTCCCCATTAAAATAAATAAAATTATTCTTCAAAACCAGCTCCATTAACCAAGTACTTATCAATTTGTCATTCTCTGCTAAGGCCACATCTCCATACACAATTTCTTCAAACATTTTTGTTCCTTCTTCGTATGAAATGCAAGAAAATAAATCAATAATATCTATAGTAACAAGTAATAGTTGTTCATTGTTAGAGCTGTCAGGTAATGCTTTCAATAAATCCCAAGAGTCTTTTAAAATGCATTTCCTTTTCATCCATACATTTTTTAGTTTCTTATCTATAAATTTGGCTAAAGGATATGTTTTTGACCCTTCTGCTGAAACTATCGGCTTAAAAGGGGGTTCTTCTTCATTTTTATGAATCTTGGGTATACCAAATATCGTGGGGATTCTAGGTTTATCTACTTTCAAATATTTAAAAGTATTATAGTCTATAATCTCTTCATTTAACATATCTTGCAAAATTATATCTGTTTTATTATAAGCTATATTCATTTCGTTCAAAGATACTATTGAGTATCTAGTTTCATTCCATAGGATAGTATTCATTTTACCTTTCATATAGAATACTATCCATAATGACCAACCCTCCCCCTTTATCTGGTTTCATCACTCTAATTTTGTTATTATTTTTTATCTCATACAACAAGTCACTTTCCTTCTTACTTAAGTTTGGTTTATACCATATGTTATTTACTTGTTTCCACACTCAATTCTATAATTCTCTCCACATTTTTTGTATATACTTTTTCGTTTCAGTTCTGTCTTGTTCTGAACTTTGTTATTGGGAAACATAATACTTAGATTTACTTTCCTTAAAAATCTTTTTATTTCCAATATACTACCTGTTACATCTTTTTTTCTGTTAGGTATGAATTTAAGGCCCTTGGAAAATAAATCAAAATGTTCCTTTTCTAAAATTAACTCACTGAAATTATAAATAGTGAAATTGTTGTACACATATTTGTACTTATCTTTAACAATTTCTTTATCACTATATATTGTGGGGTGGGGACTTAATAAAATTTCCCTCTCCCCCTTCTCCCCCCCTCCCCTCTGGAAAATTTTGCTGTTGGAGGCCCTGTTTGCTTTTCAGTCTCTCAAACCTCCTTAAAGGTGGGAATACTGTGTTGTATTCCTGTCCATCCTCATCATAAAAAAATGTTCCACCATCATTAACATTAAAATTATTTTCTCTACCATTGTATTTATGTCCATTAACATGATTCATATATCTTTTGTTAGGTATAGGGTAACATGTGTGATTCTCATATTCGTTAATATCTCTCTCTAGTTTTTTAAATTTTTCTACTCACCAAATCTTCACATCTTATATCTATATCTTTCCTAATATTATAATATTTTTCCTTTTCTTTTCTAATTGAGAAAATTAAATCTTCCTTAATATGCTGGTCTAATTCATTAATGTCAAACAGGGCCTCCAATAGCAAAATTTTCCAGAGGGGGGGGGAGGGGGAGGGAAATTTTATTATTTCCCCACCCCACAATATATAGTGATAAAGAAATTGTTAAAGATAAGTACAAATATGTGTACAACAATTTCACTATTTATAATTTCAGTGAGTTAATTTTAGAAAAGGAACATTTTGATTTATTTTCCAAGGGCCTTAAATTCATACCTAACAGAAAAGGAGATGTAACAGGTAGTATATTGGATATAAAAAGTTTTTTAAGGAAAGTAAATCTAAGTATTATGTTTCCCAATAACAAAGTTTAAAACAAGACAGAATTGAAACGAAAAAGTATATACAACCCCCGTTACACCCCCAATTAAAAAATGTGGAGAGAATTATAGAATTGGAAGTGAGGAAACAAGTAAATAAAATATGGTATAAACCAAACTTAAGTAAGAAGGAAAGTGACTTGTATGAGATAAAAAATAATAACAAAATTAGAGTGATGAAACCCGATAAAGGGGGAGGGTTAGTCATTATGGATAGTATTCTATATGAAGGTAAAATGAATACTATCCTATGGAATGAAACTAGATACTCAATAGTATCTTTGAACGAAATGAATATAGCTTATAATAAAATAGATATAATTTTGCAAGATATGTTAAATGAAGAGATTATAGACTATAATACTTTTAAATATTTGAAAGTAGATAAACCTAGAACCCCCACGATATTTGGTATACCCAAGATTCATAAAAATGAAGAAGACCCCCCTTTTAGGCCGATAGTTTCAGCAGAAGGGTCAAAAACATATCCTTTAGCCAAATTTATAGATAAGAAACTAAAAAATGTATGGATGAAAAGGAAATGCATTTTAAAAGACTCTTGGGATTTATTGAAAGAATTACCTGACAGCTCTAACAATGAACAACTATTATTTGTTACTATAGATATTATTGATTTATTTTCTTGCATCCCATACGAAGAAGGAACAAAAATGTTTGAAGAAATTGTGTATGGAGATGTGGCCTTAGCACAGAATGACAAATTAATAAGTACTTGGTTAATGGAGCTGGTTTTGAAGAATAATTTTATTTATTTTAATGGGGAATTTTTTCAACAAATACAGGGGGTAGCAATGGGTGCAGCTTGCGCCCCTACATATGATAACTTAATTCTTGCTTATTGGGAAGAAAAATATATATTTAATTCTGAATTTAAGAACTGTTGGAAGATATATAGAAGGTTTTTGGATGATATATTGATTTTTTGGATAGCTGGAAAAGAAAAATTCACAGAATTTATGGAATATATAGGGAACACAACCAATTTCCTAAAATTTACGTACAAAATTTCTGAACATAATGTGAAATATTTGGATGTAGATGTCTATAAAGATGGACAGGAATTAAAAAATAAAATATTTAGAAAGGCTACTTTTTGCAGCTCCTTTTTACATTTTGAAAGTGCCCATCCCTTTCACTGCAAAAGAAACATAGTGAAGGGACAGTTTGTTCGAGGAAGCCGAATGACAAGCTCAGATGTAGACTTTAAAAAAGAATGTGAACTTTTAGAAAAAAAATGTTCCTAGAGAGAAGTTATCCGTTAGCATTCATTGCACAAATAAGACAGGAAGTGGAAAAAGGGATTCAGGACAAATTTTGCCCCATATATAAAAAGAAAGACACTAACAACGTAATAGATAATAATAAAAAGTATGAAGGGGAAGAATTCCAGCAAACGGTGCTTGAATACAATGGATTGAACAGTATAGTTAGAAATATATTTTTAAAGGAATGGGGAAAATTTGTAACATTAACTGATATAGAAAATTTAGCCAATATACCTCAGAAAGTAACCTTTAAGAATTCACAAAATGTAAGATCTATAATAGAGAATAACAATAAGATAGAAAATAGGAAAAAGAAAATATGTAGATACAAATGTGGGCACTGTACAGAATGTACCTACATTATAAATAGTGATAGAGTATTTTAAGAAAATAGAGGAAGATATGTAAATAGTGGTGAATACTATAATTGTGAATCTAAAGGTATAATATACCTAGCTATCTGTGAAAATTGTGGATCCTTCTACATAGGAAAGACTGAAAGGAAACTAAAAAGAAGGATCTATGAACATGTGTACGAAATTTCAGTAGGAAAAGAAAGTAATGCCCTATTTAAACATACCAAAGTTTGTTCCAACTATAAATATAAATTCTTAGTTTTAGAACAGGTAAAAAGTGATATTAGAGGGGGGCTTTGGGAAGAAAAAAATGAATTTAGAGAACTTTGGTGGCAGATCACTTTAGAAGCTGACAAAGCCCCTGGCTTGAATGATTGTATTTCCATAATACCTTTACTAAAATTGAGATCTGCAAAACTATGAATGTAATAATATGAGTGGCCAGGAGAGGGCATTGATAGTAACACTATTAACTAAAATGTGAATGAGATACGTGGATTGATTTCTCCAATTTATTAAATTATTTAAATAGCAGTTTTAATGAATAAATTAATTTTAATTGATTTTTAATACGTGATGTTTTAATATTTTTATATTGAATATATTTAATATAATAAAAAATTATTTATTTTACACAAATTTTAAACAAAGGGTTAATATAATAAGATAATTGAATTTTAATTAATGGTGAAATTCTATTGGTAGATAAGAATGAGTTGAAGTATAAATTAAAGGATTTATGATATGCTGGTCATCTGATGAAGTCAGTTTATTGACGAAAACACTTGTGAATGTATAGGGAAGGCGTTCATGATAGAGGAGTTATACGTGGTTCAGTTTTTTATGTAATAAAACTGTTCAAATTGGTGGATTGGATTCGTTCTTCGTGAATACTGCTTGTTTTATTGTTCTGACTGTATTAATACCTATATGTCCTACAGGCCCATCCCTTTGCAATCTGTGAATGTATTAGTATGTGTCTATCCTACAGGCTCACCCCTCAGTCTGACTATATTAATACCTATATGTCCTACAGGCCCATCCCTTTACAGTATGTGAATGTTTTAGTACTGGTCTGACCTACAGGCCCATCCCTTTGCAGTATCTGAATGTTTTATTACTGGTCTCTCCGACATGTCCGCCCTCAGTCTGACTGTATTAATACCTATATGTCCTACAGGCAGCCTTTGCATGTATTGAATGTATATTGTTACCTGTGACAGGCCACACCTCTCCTCTCCTGACTGACTGTATGTATTAATACCTCCTAGGGGCCCATCCTTTGCAGTATGTGAATGTATTAGTACTGGTCTTTCCTACAGGCTCACCCCCTCAGTCTGACTGTATTAATAGGTTCATAGATTCATAGGTTGGTACTAGGCTATCAGCCCTAGGGCCTATGCAAGCCTAGCCATAACAATTCCCTGGATATTTCTTCCCACAATATTTACTTCTCTGGACCCCTGTCTAGCAGGGCGACTGACATTATCCCTGGGGTTAATTTCCTATCTCCCATACAATCATCAAGGTTACTTTTGAAGAAGGCCAAGGAGGCGCTCTGCTTGACATGTGTGGGCAGTCTATTCCAGAGTATGGGGAGTCTCTGGGTCAGGAACCTATCCCTCCAGCATGTTTTGTTCATTTTGATGACAAGGTTTAGATCCCTGGAGCGTGTGGCTCTGAGGGATTGAGATTTCTTTAAGTGGAGCATGTCCAACAGCTCAGGGTTTGACATGGCCTTGTATGTTAAGCAGAGATCGCCTGTGAGTAGACGATATGCTACAGAGTATAGCTGGAGTTTTTTTAGATGGTCAGCATATGGCATCTGCTTTAGGCCTGTGATTCTTTTAGTGGGGTATTTCTGTGGCCTTTTCAGCTGTTGCAGATGTCTTGTGAGGTACATACCAAACGGGGCATTATACTCTATAATGGGTCTAATGAGGGATGAGTACAGTGGGACAATGACCTCCTTTTTTCTGGATAAAAAGTCTTTAGTGATGCGGTGTGCCACATAAAAGGATTTCCTGACTGTTGTGGTGATGTGGTTATCGAAAGTGAGACCACTGTACACCTGTGTCCCTAAGTCTCTCGCCACACTTTCAATGTTTAGTGTCCTGCCACCTATGTGGTAATTCATGGGTACATGTTTTTTTTTCAAAGGGGATAACTATACATTTCTTGGCATTAAGCTTGAGCCCATGGCTCTGGCACCAGGCATCTGTTTCTGTAAGGCCCTTTTGTAGAATATCCACATCATTTGGGGATTCAATAATGGCTCCCAGTTTGCAGACATCTGAAAACTTTGTTAGCCAGAGTCCCTTAGTGTTGGCCTGTACTTCAGAGAAGTAGATGCCAAACAAGAGTGGTCCCAGGACTGAACCCTGAGGTACTCCACTTGTCACTTGTCTGGAGCTCGATTTGGAGTCTGCTATTTTTACAGTCTGGGTTCTGTCAGTAAGCCAGTTGGCAACCCATCGAGTGACGTAGGAATTTATGCCCAGTTTAGTAAGTTTATCTATGATTGCAGAGTGGGGGGATGGTGTCTAAGGCCTTGGCGAGGTCCAGATACGCTGTGTGGACCGCCTTACCCTGGTCCACAACTCTAGAGACTGATTCGAAGAAGTCAGTCAGATTCAGGAGGCAAGTTCGGCCTTACCCTGGTCCACAACTCTGGAGACTGATTCGAAGAAGTCAGTCAGATTCAGGAGGCAAGTTCGGCCCTTCACAAACCCAGACTTGGTGGGGTCCAGTGTTTGAAGGTTGCCAATGTCTTTGTTTATAAGTTCCATGATAATGCGTTCCATGCCCTTGCAGATCAGGCTTGTCAGACTGATGGGACGGTAGTTTCTGGGATCCAAGACGGATCCTCCCTTGTGGAGCGGGATAAAGTACAGTTTTGTACCTACCATAAATGTAGATGTTCGAGTGCTAATACAGCTGCAGTCATAACAGTTGGGTTTTCCTGCCGTCAGGCGGGTCCTCGGTCGGCCGAATTCCAAAGTCTAGGTCCGGCGTTGGTTGTCGTCGCTTCTTCCCTGACGTCAGTGTGACAGGGTATAAAAGAAATAGCCGACGCCATTTTATTCAGTTTTTCTTGCCCCAGATGTCAGGTGCCCCCAGAAGGAAGGCAATACATAAATTTATGTAATAATGCAATGCAATATAATCAAAAAACAGTAGTTGCAAGCAAATAGACCATAAATGAATACCCCTAATCAGGTTATATGAGGAGGTGTTGGCCATTAGGCCTGTCCCAAGAGGGGAAGGAGGGAGGGAAACCTGGACTGCAGCTGTATTAGCACTCTAACATCTACATTCATGGTAGGTACAAAACTGTACTATGTTCATCGTGCATACAGCTGCAGTCATAACAGATGGGTAGAATCCCAAAACTAAATAAGGGGTGGTAGGCACTAGGTGGAACTAGGAGGAGCCAGGATGCCCTGCAAGACTGCAGTGGCAAAGCCTGCTCTAGATTTGGAGTATAATGGTAGGTGATAGTGCTTGGAGAAGGTATGTACAGAACTCCAAGTGGCTGCTTCCAAAATATCTTTGGTAGGAACCCCCCTGAGGAAAGCTGCAGAGGTAGCTGTGGCCCTTGTGGACTGAGATCTGATGCCTGCAGGTACAGTTTTACCATGAAAAGAGTAACAAAAGCGTATGCAGTGGGCTATCCATTTTGAGATTGTCTGTTTGGAAATTGGCTTCCCTTGAGCTCCTGTAGCATAGGACACACAGAGTTGCTCTGATTTTCTGAAAGGCTTTGTTCTGTCCAAATAATAACATAGCTGTCTGTGAATGTCCAAGGAATGTAGTAGTCTCTCCCCTTTGTTTTGAAGATTAGGGTAAAAGGTAGGTAAGTGGATAGCCTGATTCAAGGCTACCCTGGATACTACTTTTGGCATAAAGGACGGATTGGTCCATAAGGAAACTCTGTCCTGATGGAAAATGATGAAAGGCTGCACAGCCATGAGGGCTTGTAGTTCCGATACCCTGTGAGCTGAGGTGATAGCCAGAAGGAAGGCTGTTTTCCAGGACAAATATTGCAGTTCTGTTGAAGCAGCTGGCTCAAAAGGAGGCAAGGTCAGTTTTTCTAGAATGAAATTGAGGTCCCAAGCAGGTACTGGTTGTTTCCTTGGGGGGTTTATATTCTTAGCCCCTCTGAAGAACTGTCTTAAGAGGGGGTGAGAGAATAAAGGAGGATCAGTGTTGTATTCTGCAGAAATGGCTGAGGCATGGATTTTGATGGAGGAGAATGAAAGTCCACTGCTTAGCATCTCAGCTAGGTACTGTAATATTTGAGGTAAATTCAGTATTCCAGACACAAAACCGTTTCCATTGTGCGGAATAGGCTTTTCTAGTAGAAGGCCTTCTGACCTCCAAAATGACATCCTGCACCTCCTTGGAGAGTAGGGTCTGTTGTGAATTTAAGGAATCTTCCATGCGGCTAGATTGAGTGTTTTCAGTTGACTGTGAAGAGTTTTGAAGTTGTGCTGAGTCAGTAGAAGAGGCATTAGAGGCAGGATCCATGGTGTGGAATGCGTCACTCTCCTCAGGAGTGGGTACCAGTGTTGTCTTGGCCAGTCTGGAGCAATGAGAATCATCTTTGGTCTGTCTGCTCTGGTTTTTAATAGAACTTTGGGCAGCAGAGGAAGAGGTGGAAAGGCATAAACTGTCATTGTTGTCCAACTGAAAGAGAGTGCGTCCACTTTCCTGGCCTGTGGATGAAAGGTCCTTGAGCAGAATTTTGCCAATTGGTGATTTCTGTGGGAGGCAAAGAGATCTATGTCTGGCCTTCCCCATGCTTGAATTATCTTTGTAAAATCTTGAGGATGCAACTTCCATTCGTGTGGATCTGTCATATTTCTGCTTAGGTTGTCTGCCAGCGTGTTTTCCTTGCCTGGCAAGTACTGTGCTTGAAGTTCGATTTGTAATTCCAGAGCCATGTTCCAAAGAGACATGGCCAGCCTGCATAGGGGGTATGAATGGGTTCCTCCCTGTTTGTTTATGTACCACATTACTGTGGTGTTGTCTGTCCTTATCAATAGCTGACCTGGATGCAGTAGGTTTTTGAAAGCTATAATAGCATTTATTACTGCTAGCATTTCCTTTTGATTGATGTGTAGGTGCTTTTCTTTTTGGGACCATTTGCCCTGAATGCACCGATCTGTCATGTGCGCCTCCCAGGCGTAGTTGATGACTTGATTTGCTTGAGGCTTGCAGAATGGGAGACCTGTGTTTCTTTGGCATGCTTGAGCCCACCACAGAAATTCATTTTGAAGACATGGAATCAGTGGTATTATTGTTTCCAAACTGTGGCTGTGTTGAGACCATAGGTTTTTTGGGTACCATTGAAGTTTCCTCATATGCAGCTTTGCACATGGGATTAGTAGGATGCAAGATGCCATGAATCCCAGAGCCTGCATGATTTTCCTTGCAGTCAGCCTGGTGAAAGTTGCCAGTTTTCTGAAGTATTGAGTTAGTTGCCCCTGTTTCTCTGGCGTGAGGTAGGCCATCTGGGTGTTTGTATCCCAGTTGGCACCCAGGAAAATTATTGTTTGAGAGGGTATTAGCCTTGATTTCTTTTTGTTGACTGTGTATCCCAGAGAATTCAACAACATTATTACAAATGCCAGATGTTTCAGAAGTATGTGCTTGCTGTCCGCTTGGATCAGGCAGTCATCCAAATATGGGTATATTTGTATCCCTTGAAGTCTGCAGTAGGCAGTTACTGATGCCAGGCATTTCGTGAACACTCTGGGTGCAGTAGATAAGCCAAAGGGCAATGCAGAGAATTGATAATGGGTTGAACCTGCAAGAAATCTGAGGTATCTTCTGCAATCTTGTCTGATTGGGACATGCAGGTATGCCTCCTTGAGGTCCAGTGTTACCAGCCAAGACTCCTTGCCCAGCATGGGAAGAAGCTGCTGTAATGTGAGCATCTTGAATTTTGGCACAAATAAAAATGTGTTTAGGATGGATAGGTCCAAAATAGGTCTCCAATTTTTCCCTTCCTTGGTACCAGGAATAGTCTGGAATAAAAACCTTGACCCTGTTCTTGTGCAGGTACCTCTTGAATAGCTTTCATGTCCATGAGATCTGAAATTTGTTTTGTGCCTCTGCCTTTTGATTGTGTGGCAGGTTTAGCATGCCTCTCATTTTTGGAAGGGTGTGAAAGTGGAATCTGTAGCCTCTGTCTGTAATGTCCAGGATCCATTAGTCTTTTGTGACAATATGCCAATTTTTCGAAAATAATGCCAGTTTTCCGCCTAAAGGTACTGCCATTTGAGCCTTGCTTGGCATGCAAAGGGGAAAATCATTGGGTCTGCTTTCTGAATGGCTGTGAACTATCCTCACCGCCTCTTTGTGTAGGTGCTTGCCATTGTCTGCCTCTAAACGATCCTTGAGATTGCCCTCTGCCCCTCGGGCGCCTGTATCTACCTCTTTGAGGTCTGTCCGTGGCTGGACAGGACCAGTTTTTGGAAGGCCAATTTCTACTGAAACGTGGAGGTTGGACCTGTAGGAAATCTTTCACTGTTTGCATTGATTTTGCCTTTTCCTCCATTTTCTTTAATACCTCCTCAGCTTTAACACCAAACAATACATCTTTTTGCAGAGGGGCATCTAGTAATTTAGCTTTGACATGATCTGGTAAGGTTTGCTCTTTGAGCCAGGCATGTCTACGTATGACTGATCCTGTAACAGCAGCTCTACATGAGGCCTCTAAAGCATCAAAACCACATTGCAAGGTATGTTTACCCACTTGTTCTGCACTATGTATCAAATCCTGCAACTCCTTCAAGTCTGGTTGTTCAGGTTGTGACATTTTGCTTCTCAACTGTGATAACAGAAACTGTTGGTACTTTAACATATGGAACTGACAGTTTAATGCCCTCATGGTTAAGGTGGCCGAGGTGTATACCTTTTTCCCCCACCTTTCTAAAGCTCTGGAATCTCTCTCTGAAGGTAATGGATTTTTAGCAGTGGAGGCTTTAACTCCCTTGGGGCCCTGTGAAATAGTTTCTGGGTCAGCCGCATGGCTTTTGTATAGGAATTGGTGTGAGTCAGGATCCCGGTAATACCTGTCAGGCTTGACTGGGGCTGGAGGTAAAGAGTCTGGGTTAAGGCAGGCCTCCGAATACACATCATCTAGAATGTCTAAGACAGGAGGTATAGCCAGAGGCCTGTGCTGAGGGAGCAAGAGAAAATCCCTAAGCCTTTTCTTGGAGTCTGAGTACTCTTGGCCTTCCCAGTGGAAGTGTTCCCTCAAAGTATGCAAGGTTTCCCCAAAAGAGTAATCCTCAGGGGGGGAGACAGAGGGAATGGACTCCTCTGCATCAGAATCTTCAAAAGGGGAGTATGAATGTTCCTGGTCTTCAGAATGTTCTGAAATAATGGAGGCCTGGTCCGAGGAGGGGGATTCTTCCTCCACTCTGGGCTTTTTGTCTGAGGGGGGGTTGAGAACCCCCTGATAAGAGTAATCAAATCCTCAGCCATTTTGAGCATCTGCTTTTTAGGCATGCGGCCTTGAGAAGGGCCCTCTGGAGCTTGTCTTTTAGCATGCATGGCTACTTTAGACTTAGTGAAAGCCTTGATGGAAAAAGAAGAGGAAGGCTGAAGACACCTTGAGAGGTGGCAGATCTGTCTAAACTCTGAGTTTCACCGCCAAGAGTGGCTTCGGTATCTGTAGTCGGGGTGTGGGCCGAAGAGCCTGCGACCTTGGACACAGTAGACACCGCCAATGAAGTGTCGTTGGTAGTCAGGGGCTGCGTAGGCGCCTCACTGAGAACCGGACCACCTGACGTCGGCTTTGGCGTGGTGTCGGTAGAAGCCGTGGACCTCGTATGTCGGTCCTTATCTTTGCATCTTTTACTCAAAACTGGAGTCGGAGTATCCGACGGCATAATGTAATTACATTTTTTGCCAAAATAGTGTTGGGCGAACTCCACCCGACGCTTAATAGTGCGTCTGTTGAATGTAGCACAAAAACGACAGGCCGAGACGTCGTGGTCTGGGCCTAAGCAAGGAATGCAGAGGGAATGAAAATTCTAATGCGGTATTTGCTTCCCACAAGAAATGCAATTACTAACTTTGTCTGACATCGGTCTGAGGCAAGAAAAGTTTCCCCAACGGGGTACTTAGCTTTCAAAAGGACTTCGGTTGAAAAATATTCGTAATCTCAGGAGCTGGCCGACCGGCACTTGCGAACTGCTTCTGCTTCGAGCACCGCGCGGCAAGAAGGACAGAAGAAAATGGCGTAGACTAGTTCTTTTATACCCCTGTCGCACTGACGTCAGGGAAGAAGCGACGACAACCGATGCCGGACCTAGACTTTGGAATTCGGCCGACTGAGGACCCGCCTGACGGCAGGAAAACCCATCTGTTATGAATGCAGCTGTATGCACGATGAACATCTGTAGCTGTGCGCCACTCAGTGGGCATGAAGCCTGAGGTGAGGCTATGATTAAACATGACACTTAGATGAGGTTCCAATTCATTTTGTAGTTCATGTAGTACACAGCCTGGAATGTCATCTGGTCCCATGGATGCTGTATTCTTAGCTTTGGAGAGTGCGGTTTCTACCTGTGTGGCCATGATTATCATAATTTGGCAATCTTTTGGTATTGAGATGGGCCCTTTAGGGGGTGAGAGGGGGGGTGAAGTTGGCACTAAATCGATCTGCCAGGATTTTGGCAATATCTTTGGGATTAGTATATTTAATGCCATTCTGTTCTAAGTCAGAGCAGATCTGAGCATTGCCATTTAGATTCTTGACATAACTATAGAATGCCTTGTGGTTGTCTTTGGAATCTTTGGCAATTTTATTTTCGTAACTAGCTTTTGAGGATTTTATGAGGGATCTCAGCTTCTTACTGAGGCTGGTGAGGGAGTTTTTTGTATCCTGGGATTTTCCACTTTTCTGCAACAGTTTCTTCCTTCTGTTGTATAGTTTGTTTATAGCAGGGGACCACCAGATTGGCTTCCTTTTTTGGAGAAGAGCATCTTGGTTCTGTTTGGGATGGCACGATTCATGCACGAGTGGATGTGCTCGTACAGTGCCTTAGTGTAGGATTCTGCAGTCGAACTTCCAGATCCCGTCTGCGTGGGTGTTGTGAAGTTTGTCACTTCTGACTTCAGTAGCATGAAGTTGGCTTTGGAGAAGTTTTTTAAGGAGGTTTCCTTACTGGGGGGTGGGGGTGGGATGTGGATGTCAAAGGTGATTTCCTTATGGTCAGACCTGACCAATGAGGGGGTGACCACTAGCGTGGAGCATTTATCTCCCATGTTGGTAATGACTAGGTCTAGGATATTGGAGCCCCTGGTGGGACAATGGATTAGTTGATCCAGGGCATTGGAATTTATGAATTCCAAGAACCGTTGGGAAAAGGAGTTGGTAGCAAAGTAATTTTCCCAATTAATGGCAGGGTAGTTGAAATCACCCAGTATTTAGGGTGTTTGGTTGTATCTTAATATTTTCCAGTATGTTTAGAAAGGTGTAGTGAGAATCTTGGGGCATGGTGGGGGATCTGTAGCAAGCTACAGTTTGGATTGCAGTCTTACCTAGTGTTAGTTAAACCCCGGAGAATTTCAGATGCATTGTGTTGGGCAACTAGCCTGGAGGTGTGAATATCCTTGGTGAATATGGACACTTCTCCACCTTTAGTGTTTTGGTCTTGGTTTTCTGGCCGAAAAGTGTGGTAAGAATTGTAGCTTGGTATTGCAGGGGTGCTCTCTGGAGCCTTGAACCATGTCTCAGTTACTGCACAGATATCGATGTTCTCCATTTTTAGGAGTGCCTCGAGAGAGTGCATTTTGAGGTTTAGACTTCTAGCATTGAGTAGCATTACCTTCAGATTTTGCATGCTTGTATCTGTTACGGTGGTGGTTTTATCCTTTGAACCTTGCCTAAAAAAGGCACTATAGGGGTGGCAAGAGCTTTAGCCAGTAACCTGAATCCCAGGGGTGACAGGTGCAGACCATCTCTGGCAAAGCATTGTGGTTTGTCGATCATGTCTTCCCAGGTAGACAAATACTGGATCCCCTTTGAATGACACCAGAAGCTTATCCAGTTGTTGAAGTCAATAATTTTGTCTTTATACTGTGGTATCATTCTGGGCGAAGGCAGAATGCTACTCAGGGCTAGGGTCATACCTGCCTGGGTCACATGATCCAAGAGCTCTTCCATGTCTCTTTTGATGTAGTCCAGGGAGGTACTTCTCAAGTCATTCACTCCAGCATGGACAATGACAGAGTCGTATTTGTACTTGTTGTGGAGTGACTTGAGTGCATGCGTTATGTGGCGGATCCTGGCACCTGACAGGCAGCTGACTGTAATTTTCTCCTTGTTCAGCCTGGTGAGTGGGACATCAGTGTCCTGACTATAGAGTCACCTATGACTAAAGTGTTGGGTACATTGTCTTGCCTTAGGGGCTGTTGTTGGGTGGCACACTGGTGGTGTGAGCTATGTGTCACTTTGGTTGTGACTGGTGTTTGTTTGCGTTTCGGCTTCGGAGGTCCTTGTTGCTTGGGCAGGTTAATGTTAAGGTCCTCTGCATATTTGGGTTTAGTGTTGCTATGTGTGGGTGTTGATGGTGTGGGTTTTGAAGGGCTATGAGTTGCTTGAGGTGTAATGCAGGTGTTAACCTTCTCCTCTTGATTGTCTAGCACAATCTTGGTCTGTGTACATGAAGCAGTTGCCGCACTGCCCCAGTATGCCCAGATTCACCAGGTGGACAGGAGAAATCCCCGGAAGCTGACCTTTGGACATGCCTATTTAGGTGCTTTTTTGTAAAGTTTAAGAGCTGTTTTCCCTTACCTTTGCAAGGTACTTTGCAATTATAGGCTGTTTAGTGCCTATGATTAATTTCTCCTTATTGACAAAGAGAGCTGAGTGCTTGAATCAGTTTCAGGCTTCCTAGTGCTTTTATTTATTTTTATTTTATTTTTATTTTACATTTGTTGAGCGGGCTAGTCTAGCTGGATATATGTCCATTTTCAGTAGAGGCCCAGGGAGAAAAGCTCCACATAGAAAACTAACAGATATAGTACATTAAAACGTTAATTACAAGAATATTATGAGATGATTACATGTGTTCTAAGGTAACAAGACATAATAATATTATGAGATGATTACATGTGTTCTATGGTAACAAAACATAACATTTTTTTTTTTATATGAGAAGAGGGAGAAAGGATTTAGAAGTAGTTGGAAGACACACAAAGTAAAGAGTAGCAGGAATAAGAGAACAAAGTCGTTAAAATGGGATTGTAAGAATTAGGGGAAGGGTAGTAGGTTGTTGAGACAGTAAGATGGCCAATTCAGTTGTTCCTGGTTACAGTAAGTCAGCATTAGTGGTAGTGGAATTAAAGTAACAGAAGGTGGATTAAAGTAACATAAAGAGAGAGATGCAGAAAAAAAAAGATATTGTGCAAGACTAACAGAGGGAGATGATTAGTCAGGGTTAGTACAGGGACATAGCCAGTGAGTTGTAAGATATGATTTAAGTTTCTTTTTAAATAGTGAAGTTGAAGAAAGAGATGTAAGTTCAACAGGAAGTAGGTTCCAGCTTTTGCCTACAGTGTTGGTGAAGAGGGATTCTCCTGCTTTGCTGTTCGATTTATGAGTAGAGATGAGTAATTTGTTTGCAGAGTGTAGGTTTGTAAGATTTTTATATGGGCAGATTAGACTTTTGAGGATTGGTGTGTTGCTTGGATGATACAGGGTTTTGTGGGTAATAGTTTGCTGGTGAAGTAGAATATGGTTCTGTAGTTCCAGCCAACCCAGATGTTTCAGATTTTGGCAGTGGTGGGATCTAGCAGGAGAGCCTGTAGCAAATCTGGCAATGTTATTGTAGGCTATTGACAGCTTGTTGAGGTTGCTTTTTGATAGATTAGTATATATAGGAGATGCATAAAAGAGTGTTGAGATGAGATGGGTGTGGGCAATAGAAGTTCTTGCTATGGGAGTAAGGAAAGGTTTAATTCTATAGAGGGAGCCTAGTTTTCTGTTAACTGATTTTATTGTGGTGTTAATATGAGTATTGAAGTTAAGGCTGTGGTCAATTGTCACTCCCAAGAGTTTAGTGGAAGTGTCAGGGGATATAATTGTATTATTTTTAGATTTGATAGTGAAGTAAAGTGGGGGTGACTTGAGTATGGAAGTAAACAGTAGTAGTTTAGTCTTTTTAGGGTTAAGGAGGAGGCAACGCTGTAAAAAAACAATCTTCAACAAATTCAAAGACCCTTTGGGTGAGTGACTGTAGTTCAGATGATTCAGTAGCTGAGGAAATTAAGGTAGAGTCATCTGTGTATTGAATGGATACAGCATGTGGGATGCTAGTAGACAGATCATTTATAAAGATAGAGAATAAAAGAGGGCCCAGAATAGAACCTTGGGGTACACCCAGAGAGACAGGAAGGTGGGAAGATAGAGTATTGTTCCAGAGTACTGCCTGTTGCCTATTGTGTAAGTAGGACTTGAACCACTGTATAGCTTGACTATCAAGTGAAAGGGACTTAAGTATATCCAGTAGAAGGTGATGGTTAACCATATCAAATGCTTTTGAAAGATCTATGAAGATAGCAGAGGACAGGGTATTATGGTTATGGTTCTTGTTAATATGGTCAGAGAATGATAGGAGGGCTGTAGTGGTGCTGTGGTAAGGTTGAAAGCCATATTGCGAGTTAGCTAAAAGGTTATTTTGGAGGAGATGGTCTAGCAGTTGACGATGGATGCACTTTTCCAAGATTTTGGCTATGGGAGAGAGTAGGGCAATTGGATGGTAGTTAGAAAGTTCTGTTGAGTTACCACCTTTGTGTAGGGGAATTATATGTGAGATTTTCCATATGGATGGGATGGTGCCTTCAGTGATGGTTCTATTAATTAGGATGGAGATAGGGTAGGCAATAGATTTGGCTGCTATTTGAAGATACTTAGCAGGTAAGAGGTCGGCAGAGGGGGTAGAGGGTTTAAGCTTTTGAAGGAGAGTACAGATAAAGGATGTAGGCACTGGTTGGAATTGGAAAGTGGGTGGGGGATTATTTAAGGTCGAAGAAAGATTGGAGGATACAGGAGGTAGAGAGTTAGCAAGTGACTGTATAGCTTCAGTGAAGAAGGTATTGAAGGAATCAGCAATTAGTTTTGGAGTATTGGTGCTGATTCCAGAGGGGGTAGGTGTTTTAGAGTTGCTGGGATGTAGTAATTTATTGATTCCTGACCAGAATTTTTGTGGACTTTTTTGGTTGGAGTGTTGAAGCTGAAAGAAGAAGTTTTTTTTTGTCAAGTAGTATAGATGTTTTAGTTAAGTTTCTAAGTTGTTTAAATTTTAGGTGATCTGCAGAGGTTTTAGAGGAACGCCATTTGGCCCAAAATTTGTTACTTAGTAGAATCTTTTGCTTGGTTTCCTTAGTAAGCCAAGGTGCAGTTTTGGTAGTGCACCTTCTAGTTTGAAAGGGGGCATGGAAATCCAAGATTTCAAGGAACTTGGAGTTAGTGTGCCACTGCTTCATCTAGTTGCAGGTGTTTTAAGGATGACCAGTTGCATACACTCAGTTCATTCTGGAAGTGTTCTGGGTTAAAATGTTTATTACAACGAGATGTTTTAAATGTTGAGGGACTGTTAATATTGGTCTTATGTCGAATTATGTATGTTAGTGAGTGATTGCTAATGTCTGCTGGTAGGATACCTGTCAAATACGATGTTGAGAGAGTATTTATAAGAATCCAGTCTAGGGTGGATTCTTTGTTATTAGGCT
This sequence comes from Protopterus annectens, assembly GCF_019279795.1. Lineage (NCBI taxonomy): Eukaryota > Metazoa > Chordata > Ceratodontiformes > Protopteridae > Protopterus > Protopterus annectens. The sequence continues at coordinate 1,692,289,817 of NC_056741.1, forward strand.
TATGGATTCGAGTAGGTGAAGTGATAGTTTGGGAGAAGCCAAAAAGGTTTATATGGTTAGATGGGTTATTGGAAATACAGGTATTCCAGTCTATGTTAAAGTCGCCTAGGAGAATGGTTTCTTGTGGGTAGTTAGTGGATAGCCAGCTAAGAATATATTCAAGGGAGGTGATGTTATTACCTGGAGGTATATATGAGGATATAATGTAGATGGCCTTACTAATATTAAGCTGAAGCTTAGTAATAAGAACTTCAGCATTACCATCAAAAGGTGGGTGTGAATCAAGTGGTGTAACTTGGAGGCCTGCTTTGTGTAATATGGCTACTCCCCCACCCTCAAGGGCGCCCGCAGGCAGGTGCAAGGGGATGCATTTGCACCCCCCTGGATTTTCTTAGCGCTATACACACTTAGCGCTATACACACTTTTTTTTTTTTCGCTATACAGACTTTTTTTTCCCACTTACTTTGTTTTTTCCCCCGTTTTCCCCGTAGCCTGAACTGTTACTGGAGATGGCGTGCCAGGCAGTCACATGACTGACGCGAGTCTGACATGACGACAACTCGACAAGCCTCAAACTCCACCTTAAGTAATCGCTATTCGCGTCACAGAAGTTGCAACTTGCAATTTGATGGAAGAAGACTGCAGGTGGACATCGGTGGAAGTGGAATTTGATGATTTCATGCTCAGGAGCAAACCAAACCATCGTGTTTCGTGTGGTGAGTGGTGGAAGGACTGGACTGGTGGTGGTGCGTATGGTGTTGGTATTATTACAAGAAGAGAAGGTAGGTTGTTTTTTTTGTACTTTTGAAGGTGACTGACTGAACACTTGGCGCCAAAACGCAAAACTGGCGTGGCACACTTCACTTGAGTGTGTGAGAGTGAGTGGTGCTCTGGACTGCACCTCCGTGTCTGAAACTGAAACTCCATTTCCCTACTTTAAGAAGCAAACTTTATTTTGATTCCTGCACCAATTCAACGTCCGACCGACCGTCCCTCCAGGCATCATCACAATGTGATGAGCTGCCATCTTGTTTTCCTTTTCCTCGTGTGCTTTCCTGGCAGTGGCTGGCGAAAGATGGCCATGAGGATGAGGCGGCCTATAATTTAAATTTTTTTAATTTAATTTAAAATTTTTTTTTTTTTTTTTTTTGTAAAACTACAATCCACTCTGCTACAAGCCCCATGAAGGCTCAGTGTCTCTCCAACCTAACACCACTCTTAAGTATTCAACTCCGGTACCACCTTTAACATTCCTATAAGAAAAGTGCAGTCCGGGTCTGAACTGTCTGCAAACAGCTACAGTTAACTTTGAACCTAACACCACTCTTAAGTATTCAACTCCGGTACCACCTTTAACATTCCTATAAGAAAAGTGCAGTCCGGTCTGAACTGTCTGCAAACAGCTACAGCTAACTTTGAACCTAACACCACTCTTAAGTATTCAACTCCGGTACCACCTTTAACATTCCTATAAGAAAAGTGCAGTCCGGGTCTGAACTGTCTGCAAACAGCTACAGCTATCTTTGAACCTAACACCACTCTTAAGTATTCAACTCCGGTACCACCTTTAACATTCCTATAAGAAAAGTGCAGTCCGGGTCTGAACTGTCTGCAAACAGCTACAGCTAACTTTGAACCTAACACCATTCTTAAGTACTCAACTCCGGTACCACCTTTAACATTCCTATAAGAAAAGTGCAGTCCGGGTCTGAACTGTCTGCAAACAGCTACAGCTAACTTTGAACCTAACACCACTCTTAAGTATTCAACTCCGGTACCACCTTTAACATTCCTGTAAGAAAAGTGCACTCCGGGTCTGAACTGTCTGCAAACAGCTACAGCTAACTTTGAACCTAACACCACTCTTAAGTATTCAACTCCGCTACCACCTTTAACATTCCTAAAAGAAAAGTGCAGTCCTGGTCTGAACTGTCTGCAAACAGCTACAGCTAACTTTGAACCTAACACCACTCTTAAGTATTCAACTCCGGTACCACCTTTAACATTCCTATAAGAAAAGTGCAGTCCGAGTCTGAACTGTCTGCAAACAGCTACAGCTAACTTTGAACCTAACACCACTCTTAAGTATTCAACTCCGGTACCACCTTTAACATTCCTATAAGAAAAGTGCAGTCCGGGTCTGAACTGTCTGCAAACAGCTACAGCTAACTCTGAACCTAACACCACTCTTAAGTATTCAACTCCGGTACCACCTTTAACATTCCTATAAGAAAAGTGCAGTCCGGTCTGAACTGTCTGCAAACAGCTACAACTAACTTTGAACCTAACACCACTCTTAAGTATTCAACTCCGGTACCACCTTTAACATTCCTATAAGAAAAGTGCAGTCCAGGTCTGAACTGCCTGCAAACAGCTACAGCTAACTTTGAACCTAACACCACTCTTAAGTATTCAACTCCGTACCACCTTTAACATTCCTATAAGAAAAGTGCAGTCCGGTCTGAACTGTCTGCAAACAGCTACAGCTAACTTTGAGTATGTGTCTAACTGTTTGAGCCAATCTTCATTTTCCCTGAGAGCACTGTGCTTTGGCTGTAAGCAGCTCCCCCCACCACCACCACCACCACACACACACACATCTTCCACTTTCTCTTATTCCCTTCTGTTAGCAAATAGTATCAATAACTGATCAATACTGTGTGTTTGTTTATTTAAACTATACCACAGTAGCCTACTGATACAAGGTTATCCTGGTTTTCCACCTGAGAAATTAAGACAAGACTTACAGTTTCAGAGCAGTCCTTGGTCAACTGTGATTGTTCTTAACACATACTTGTCTTGCTTTGGCTCATTAGCAGCAGTACAAAGAACTGCCTGCTCACACCCTTGTTCTCCCCTCCCCTTCCCTGTTTATTACCTTAAGACAATCCCAGAGTTAATAAATATTACCTGTGGCAGGCACCATTTGTAAAACTATAATCCACTCTGCTACAGGCCCCATGAAGGCTCAGTGTCTCTCCAGTAAGTGTTTTACAACTGTAAATGCCTATTTATGTTGAATTGTATTAGACATTTTACAACTGTATATGTTTATGTTGAATTTCAAGCCTGTACTCCAATCTGCTTACTTACACTATCAGACTATTTACCCCACTCATAGGACCAAAAACTGGGACTGGGTTAGCCCTTCACGCTCGGCTCGCTCCCCTCCCTGCCCCTTATCCCACCGCCCCACTGTGTCTACATTTATAGCCACTAGGCCACACCCCTACTTCCTCTCCAACCTACACAACTTCCTCTCCAATTTCCTCCCCCCCCCACCACTTTACTGTTTAACCACTACTTTTCCTCTGAAGCACATTGACCCCACCCATTGATGACATATAACATGTCTATAAATAATTATAAACTCCTTCCTCTTATCTTATCACTCTTAATTCTGCCATACTTTCTCACTAGCTATGAAAATCTCACATTCGTAGGTTTCTATTATCCAAAATGCCAAACCAAGACCCCCCCCTACCTCCACTGACTGCGGAACTTGCCCACTACTACACTACCCCAAAAATTATAAATTCCAACCACTTGCTTCTAAAAAAACCACTCCAATCAACACCAAAATCCAAATATGAACTAAAACTACTATTCAAAGTTATTAGACTACTAGCGTATCTAAGAAAAAACATAACCAAAGATGGGGACATCCATCCTAATCCAGGCCCAACCTTAACTCAAAATCCTACCAGCCCACCACTCTCCCACCGACTGGTCAACTCCCTCCTAATATGCCACTTAAACATTAGAAGCCTAAACAATAAGATACATAGCCTGCATGCTGTACTAGCCACATACCTCCCCAACATAATGTGTCTATCTGAAACATGGCTCCGGCCATCAACCAAAGACAATGAGATTCTGCCTCCTGGTTACAATATACTTAGGGCAGATAGAGTAAAGAAAAGAGGAGGTGGAATAGCCGTCTTATATAATAGCACACTTAACATCATAACTAACCCTATACAACCACCCCAGGTCTCTAACGCTGAAATACTAGCTCTAAAAATTCTACTAAATAATCATAAGGGCATTAACCTAATTGTCACCTATATTCCCCCTGGGAACAATGTAGAAACACTAGAGGTCATTCTACATTGGATAGCCAACAACTACCCTCAAGAAACCATTGTCCTGGGCGATGTTAATATTGACTGGAACCAATGCACAGCACAGTCCAACCCCATCCCTGTTAACCTACATGGATTCTCTCAGATAATATCATCTACCACACGTACAGGTAACAATAACCAAAAAGAGAGTATACTAGACTGGATACTCACCAACAGTCATCCCCAGAACTATATGTCTGGAACTCTTCCTAATGATCTTAGTGATCACCTGCTCACATACATCATGAAAGACAAAATTAATTGTACAAGCTTACCTATTTATAAGTCTATCAAATCTAAGAAAAACTTTGACCCAACTAAATTTCAACTTGAACTCAAATCATGTAACTGGACAAAACTAAAGTTCCTTCCCCTTGATGAGGCAGTGTCATCATTTAACAATTCATTCCTTACTATACTTGACTCGCATGCCCCTAAACGCTCAATAAGAATTAAAACTCAACTAGCACCCTGGCTAACAACAGATACCAAAACCAAAATAACAACTAGAGACAAAGCGTGGGATAAATGGCGCACTACCAAACTACCCCTAGATCGTATCAAATTCCAACAACTTAGAAATCAGATTAAAAAAGCCATCATACTAGATAAGAAAAATTACTTCTACAATCTGCAACATAAACATCAGAATAACCCTCAAAAGTACTGGGCAGGCATAAATAAACTTCTCCAACCAGGCAAATTCACTACTCCGACCCCAGGAATATTATCTGACAAGAGCCAAGAAGATATAGCCAATTCATTCAATACTTTCTTCACAGAAACCATCCAGTCATTAGCTAACCAACTTTCTCCTCCCCACACTTCTATAAACACTATACCCGACTCACCACTCTCTTAACTTCCAGCCAGTGTCCACATCCTTTATCAGATCCCTTTTGAAAAAACTGAAGCCAACCACCCTTTCAGCCGATCTTCTGCCGGCTGAATACCTGCAAATTGCTGCAGATGTCGTAGCCTACCCTATCTCAATCCTAATTAACAGAACCATAACCGAGGCCTCAATCCTCAATTTGGAAAATATCCTATGTTATTCCACTCCACAAAGGAGGTTCATCCACAAAACTATCCAACTATAGACCTATAGCCATACTATCACCACTTGCCAAAATTATGGAAAAGTGCATGCACAACCAACTAATGCTCTATCTAACCCAAAATAAACTACTCACAGACTCTCAACATGGATTCAGACCCCATCATAGTACAACCACTGCCCTCCTCTCTTTTATTGAAAACATTAATCTTAACCGGAATAATAAAAAAATATCCTCCGCTCTCTTCCTGGACCTATCGAAAGCCTTTGATATGGTAAACCATCAGTTACTTGTATATACTTTAAAAACCCTGTATCTAGATACTCCAGCCCTTGACTGGTTTCAAGCTTACCTCACTGGGAGACAACAAGCAGTAATGTGGCAAAACAAGCTCTCCTGCCTACTACCAAATACCATAGGAGTTCCTCAAGGTTCCATATTAGGACCTCTCCTCTTTTCAGTCTTCATAAACGACATCCAAACAGTCATCCCTGAAGCCACCTGCATTCAATATGCAGATGACTCGACTATAATATGTTCCAATGCCTCTCTTGCAAATCTACTAACTACCACCCAACATAGCTTCACTAAAGTCGAAAACTGGCTTGCCAACCATCTCCTGATCTTAAATCCAAACAAAACCAAGTTACCCAACCAGTAGATCTCCGACTGAAAACTTTACTATAAAATCCAATAATGGGACCATCATCTCCCCAGACACCTATACAAAGCTATTAGGAGTAAACATTGACAATAAACTCAGATTTGATATACATATCAACCAAGCCATTAAGTCAGTCAACAAGAAACTTGGGACCCTATATAGAATTAAAGCCTTCCTTACCCCGAATGCCAGGGCAGCCACAGCCCGTTCACTCCTTCTCTCTACCCTACTATATGCCTCTCCTGTCCTCACTCACCTTAACAAATCTGATCTGGCCAAGCTCTCATCCTGCTATAATCACATTGCCAGGTTCGTTACAGGCCTACCCTACAGAACACACCACTGTACTAACCTGAAAAAGCTTGGATGGATAGAATTCCCACACCTTCTTCACCAGTCCCAACTCATAGAGGCCTTCAAAATCCTTAAACAACCTGAGAATACCCCAGCACTAAAAACTTAATGACTCCCTACTCCAATCTAAGCTGCCTTCAGCAAACAGACTCCTTGTCCAAACAACTAAATCTCTCAACCTAGGTGGTGACGCTATTTGCCAACACCACTGGTAAAATATGGAACTCTCTCCCAAATAACATCACGCTTGCAACTTCTCTAAGTCAATTCAAAAATAGTCTAAAACTCCACTTCAAGTCACACTGGCTATGTCCTTGCTCAAACCCAGACTAGCTCTGTGCCATTAACTAAAACATAAACAACTAGCTAAGATGATAAGTACTTTGTATACTGTGATAAAGAAATATGTATCCTGTCTAACTCTATGTCATTATACTGCCTACCGTCCTTGCAAATATGTTATTAATGTTACATTTGTAGTAATCTCAGAAATAGTAATGGCAGTCTTGTACTTGTATGTAAATAGGCTATGTTTTTGTTAAGTTCTTTCAGCTCATTTACTGTACCTAATTATCAATGTAACTCTGTTGGAGCTTTTCTCCCCGGGCCTCCGCTGAAAAAGGACATGTATCCAGTCAGACCATCCCGGTTAACAAATGTAAAATAAAAATAAATAATAAATAAATAATAATTTATAAAAGCTGAGTTGAAGAAAGTGACTGTGATATAACTATTTATTTTTCCACTTATTGTTTTTAGATCGTTTATTAAAATGTCAGTGTTAATATTTTATTTCTTTGATAATTCATGTCTTTTGAACATTGTTACACGTTTTATATTTATATGATAAACAAGAAAGCCCATTTATATTTATGACTTTTCCTATTTTGCACATTGTAGAATATCATTGTAAATTTAGAACAGATATATAATTGCTATTGTTTTGTTTTTAAACTGTTGTGTTTCGGTTTAGCTTTTAGTGTTGTTTATCTTTTAGCTTACTGTGATTGGTTAATTTGCTGCTGCCTTGATGTACTGGGTTCATCCATATGCTTTTAGTCTTTAGCACTGAAACCATGATTTTATTTATCCCTTTGTTTTTGTAGCAGTAAGACTGCTTTATACATTTTTCAGTCACTGTTTCTCTCTCCCTTTTGGCAAGGTTTTATTATTGGACACACCGTGTGTCTGTGTCATTTAGAGGAAGAGTTCTTAAGGCAGTCCTGCTACATTTTAATTTTAATGTTTCACTGACTATATCTTTGCAGAAAAGGTTAAGTTGTGAACTTTACTGTAATTAATTTGTTACTGTAATGTGTCTGGATAATTGTGGGCAAGTAAGTTAACATTTAGGTATCAGGTAGACTGCCAGAGGTAGTGGTGTGTGTTGTTCTTGTTAGTATTAAATCTAAGACTGAATATTGCAGCCAGAGAGGAGTATTTATTTATCTGCTACATTTTTTAACCAGATTTCTGTAATGATGATTATGTCAGGGAGAGTATAGGGATATGGTCCATATGGATGCATGTGTATCTTGAATTTTACTGATGAGGCTCCTTACATTTGCATTTAAGAAAATGAACCAGAGTATCTTTTTGGGAAGAGTGGACAGATGTAGTGGAGTTGGCCAATGGGAAGCTGAATTTGGTGTGGTGGTCCTGGATTGGGATTTGGGATGTATATCTCCACACTCCACAGGTAGATAATGAGTTGAAATGGAAGTAGGTATGAGAGTTGTTTATTTATTATTTGTGTGTGTCTGTCTGCGTGTGTCTTTGTGTGTGTGTGGTTTGGGGTAGAGAAAGAATTAATAGAGAAGAATTTGAGGGAGAAGTTATTAGTATTGTAAATTTGATGTTATCTATAAGAAAGGAGACAGTGTGGTATAGAATTGCATAGTTCAGATGATATGTTTTGATAGAATGAGTTATTGTAGTTGCTTAAGGTGTGGGTTTGTGGGAGACTTATAGTGAGCTGGTAGTACACATATGTTTGAGTTAGAAAAGATAGTAGAGATAAATTGAGGAAAAAGAGAAAATTGCTTAGAAACATGTTCGGTGTGTTAAAGAAAGTCTTAGAACCTTAGACATTATTGTGAAGACAGGGTAGTATTGGTCATAGGATCATAGTAGGTGGTAATGTGCTTTTTGAGTAATGTGAGGCTGACACTCCAACATGAATTTTTTTTTTTCATAGAGGAGTTGTGGATGTAAAGCATATAGTACTAAGAAGTCTGAAAAATTATTTAGTGATTTCAATTCTCAAATAATCTAAGTGGTTTGCCAGGCAACTATCAATTTTATGAGGGACAGACCAAAATATGAGGTAAACATCTGGGCATTCTGCGACAAAATGGACAGTTGAGAGGTCTGAAACCATGAATAATCAAGCGTAAAGGCTGTTATCACCCTCACTAACACTCTTCAAGAGAAACCTTGACGGGTGAAGTTTACCCCAGGGATCACTGCAGTGGCTCTGCTGGACAGTGGCAGGGAACTAATGGCTCTGCTGGACAGAGGCACAGGGAACTAATCTAAGGGGTGGCAAGCCGACACATTCAGGCTAGGCTTATAAATGCCCTTGGGCAAATAGCCTAGTACTTACCTATGAGCTTGTTGACTTTTCCTTGCTTTGTCAGTCATGTGTGGAATTTTGGTGGGAGGAAGGGCTCAGTAATATGTAAGTGTTATGCTATTTTACTGAATTACTCAGGTGTTCTCTTTACTGATAATGAGTCTGTGTTACACAACAGCTGCCCAAGTTAATATAATGAATTCCTAGTCAACAGGTTATGTGCAGCAATTATCACCTTTGTCTGAGCCTGCATAAATTTGAAGTACTGAAACAAAGGTCATTATCACATTAGCATTAAGCGCAGTTGCAATATAGCAGTGAGTCATTATCACTGTCTGTTAAAAGTCTCAGCTGCTGTAATTGTTATTCACATAAGCAGAAGCAATTATCACTTTAATGAATGCACAATGCAGATTTTGTTTTTTCTGTACTTGTAGTCAAGCCACCCATTCTTCATCAACTACCTGTCCTCCAAAACCGCTGATGTTTGTTTTCCTATGTATGTGTGTATATGCATGTATATGTATATGTGTGTGTGTGTGTGTGTGTATATATATATATATATATATATATATATATATATATATATATATATATAGTGTGTGTGTCTATGCATATATGTGTATATCGATATATATGTATGTACACAATGTATTTGCACATATATACATATACACATGAATATCAGTTTGACAGTGGCCTCTCTTGTGAGATAGGGTGATGCATCTGTAGTTCATTTAGAGGGGATTTACATGTGCCCTTTCTGTGCCCCCTTGTCAGCTACCAGCCAAGCCCTTATGCATCAAGGCCAGGAAGGTGCCTCCTCAGAGATTTGTGCCAACTACTCTTGTGTATAATAGTTTTTTTTAGATACAAACCGAAGGATTCAGAAAAATTATCACCACCGGTGCTATTTGGCAATATGGGATTCTACCTAGTAGAGCATCATGACTGCACACATCTTCATGAGCCCTCCACACACACACACACACACACACACACACACACACATTTTAGGTTTAAATAGAGTGCGGAACTGCGTTTTTATCATTCTGATGACGTGTTTTACGAAAATTAAAACTTTTTATGCTAGTTCAGTTTTAGTCTTTTCTGTAGCACTGGTATATAGCGAGTGGTTAACTGTTTTGTTTATCAAATGGCAGTCACTGTTTGCATTGTAGAATTTGAAAGCAGGGTTAGCATAGCAGCATAATTGCCTTTGGTGCAGAAGGCTGAGGCTTTTACTCCCACACCATGTAGATGAAGTGCTGATATTGCAGTGCCATTTTGACTGTGGATTATTTGGTGCATTTTAAGAAAGTATAGGGGGGTTCTACAGTCCTGTGTGTCCTCCTTTGTATAAGATTCCTAGTAACTTGTTGGATTGTCAGTCGTTCCCTATTGCAATATTATCAGCTTACCATTTTTAATGTAACATAGACAATTTATTCTTCAAAGGCAGCAGGCAGTGAATTTGTATATGAAACATTGAAATGTAAAGTTTTCTTAGTTACAGAGCTCTTTAAGGTAGAAATATCTGGATGACTTTTACTTCTGAAAAGATTGCTTTTTAAGTAGTATTGCTGTATTATAATGATGGAAGTATGAGTGGCATTTTATGGTCAACATTTTTTGAAATGGGTAGCTTTATCATTATCTCATACATTTTGTTTCATTGCTTTCTAGAAAAATGTTCATTGCTTTCTATAAAAATGTTCATGACTACAGAATTAAAATACTTTTCTAACAAATTGTGATGTATTATATAAGGAATATAATTTATCATGAGGGTGAATCAAATAATACATACATGTGTGCATGGCCCTATAAATGTGTGCACGGAGCTTATGGTTTGAAAACAGCTCAAAGGTTAACTTAATCCTCCACTGTCAGATGCATTTTTTTTTAATGTGGGTTTTCATGCCATGTCAATGAGTGTGAGTTTCAAGGGCAGAGAAGTTTACTGCTCATGCTGAGTCTGTTTTCATTGTGAGACTATATTTAGCAAATGGCTATCAGTGCTTGTGCTGTTTTATTTCAATATCTGTAATAGTTGTAGAAGTAAATAAGAAAATTGGTTCCCTGTGTCTTTATTTAAAATATCTATGATTCTTTCCATGCGTTTACATACAAGAACAGTCAAACTTATGGTCTATGGTTATCCATGTCAGTAGAAGGCCAAACCTTGTGCTAAGGATTAAGTACTGCAGTCCGCCATTCACTAATCATGAAGCAAATTAGTTGGCTAATGTTGAACATTGATTTTAGAGTGCCTGATACCTCATGTTTCATGCTATCCAAGAGGTATCCCAGGATATTCTCAGGGTCTATTGAGGTAGTATTCTTTGACTTGGAGAGTGCATTGAAGACTTGCTTGCTAGTGATAGCCAGAAGATTTATGGTCAAGGGTGTCTTCTTGAGATTCACAGAATGTAAGCAAGGTAGTAAGGATGTAAATTTCAACTGCTTTACTTTTTGCTTGATTGACTCCCATGGGTACACATCTTCATTAATTGTCATAGGAAGTATGACTTAGCCCAGCTAAAATGTATTTGCTGTTGGGAATGTAAGGTTTACCATTCCAAAAGGCTTAGTGTGACTGTAGTCCATAGGAGTGATCATGCATTGCCAGGTGACCCATGCTGGTGAAAGGGAGGTAGTTGTGGCTCATAGCTTGGGTGTTACGTAGGGAGAGCACAATATGTTGTACCTAGAGACCACAACACTGCGGAGCATGTGATGCCTAGACCCTGACAGTCATTTAATCAGCAGCATTACTGGAGGTGTAATGAGCCACTACAAGGGTTATGGGCTGCAAGGGGAAGAAGAGTAATCTTGGGCGGGGGGGGGGGGGTCAAACTGATCTGTCCTAGTGTAAATGGAAAGGTATTTTGTTTTTTGACTTACGGAAGATATACTTTTGGAATGAAAATGTTCATGCATCGTGTAATTACTACCGTGGCATATACTTCTGTTCCGAGATCAGCAATATAAAGGGGCGCATGGTTTGGTCAGCAGTGTTAATGTGGATGTGGCTTGTTAAGGGGGAAGCAGCAGTCTGGGAGTTGAGTACAAATTTGAAAATCCTGGCTACACCCCTGCTGTAGAGCATATCTCCATCTCTGCAGGGTCTCATCAAACACCTGTTCCCTAATCTCACTACAGATCACAATGTCATCTACAAACATCATAGTCTACAGGGACTATTTATTTGCTTTATTTGAGAAAACTGTGAAGACTGTGCATAAAGCATGTATTTCTGTCCAGATAGTACTTACTGCAGTATTAAGTTTTCCTTGCATAAATATGTACAAAAGCAAAAATCAACTAGTTTTATGTATTTATTTTTTGTCCAGGTTAGCATGAGAAACTTGTTAATCATTGGTGATGTTGAAACACATCAAACATTTTTTAATCCCATATCTGACAGTTTTTTTTTTCTTTTGTTCAGTAACATCATTGATAGAGCTGCAATATACGTACTACAAAGGTAGCACTAGCCCATCATCGGATGCTTTAAGTTGTCTATTATTGAATAAGTAGGGTATGTGATGGCACACAGTGAGGACATTAGACATTTTTTCAAACAGATTAGTAAGAAAGCAAGGTACGAGCAACATGAAGTAACAGAACTAGCTGGGTCTGTTGATGAACGTATAGAGAAAGGTGCTGTCTCTGCTGTGTTTGGGGAACAACGAGAGACCCCACAAAGTGTATGTGCAGAAACTGATATTGGTTGTTACATTCGATCAGACAGAATTGATGACTTCATGAAATTCAGGTTACTGACACAACCATACATCCCTCCAGAGAATTACAACTTCAAAGCTGATGCATCAGACAAAAAGTGAGCATTCCGATATAGTTGGCTGTCTCAGTATTCACCGTGGCTTGCATATTCTCCTCTCTTGAAAGGCCCACTCTGCTTAACTTGTGTATTATTTCCTCAGTCAGTTCACCGTGGGTTGCAAGGCAGCTTCATCACTAGTGTGTGCACAAAATATAATGCCTTCAATGAGTCTGCAAGAAATCACATGCAGTCATCATGGCACAAAGGTTCTACTGAAGATGCTGCCAATTTTTCTTGCATACGACAGAAGCCAGAAACAGCTGTTATTCCACAGCTAGATGCAGCAGTAGCAAAACAAATTGCAGAGAACCGAAAGAAATTGGAACCAATTTTATCTACCATTATTTACTGTGCAACCCATGACATTCCTCTTCGTGGAAAAGAAGGCTCTGGTGGAAATTTCTGTGACTTATTAGATTTTCGTATTGAAGCTGGGGACACAATATTAAAGCAGCACAGTGAAACAGCTGCAGGAAATGCTCGGTACACATCCCATAGGGTGCAAAATGAGTTGTTGGCAGAATGCGAACACGCATTCAAAATGAGATTGTTTGTGCAGCGTGAGGACAATTGGATTTAGTGTATTGGCAGATGAAACTGCAGATATCTCGGCATTGAGCAGTTGTCATTGGGCATTCGGGTTTGTTGATGGTGATTGTATTAGAGAAGAGTTTCTGGGTTTTGTTCCCATTGTTGCGAGAGATGCACAGTCTGTATCAAATGTCATTGTCAGTGAATGCATAAAGTACGGTCTAGACTTGGAAAAATTACTCGGACAAGGCTATGATGGCTGCTCCATAATGGCAAGCATCCAGAATGGTGTTCAGGCAAAGATTCGTGAAAAGTATCCAAAAGCAGCCTTTATCCACTGCGCGTCTCACAGACTAAACCTTGTAGTCAATGATCTGAATGATGTTCCTGAAATACGTAGTGCTGTTGGTGTTATCAAGAAGATTATTAATTTTTTCGTGACAGTCCAAAATGACGAGCATTGGTACCAAATATACCTCTTCTGTGTGAGACATGATGGACTGAGAAATATAAATCCATTCGTGTGTTTAGTCAAAACTTTGAGAAAATATTTGACTGCCTCGCTGATCTTCAGAAGATCACTGCTGGTGAAACCAGACAAAATGCACATATATTACTCAGTGCTTGCTCTTCATGCACGTTTCTTAATTCTCTTCATTATTGCAAATTACTCATCAGTTCTTGAGCCCGTTGCCCAGATGTTGCAGTCTGTTCAACTTGATATAATAAAGGCTCAACAGCACATCAACAGACTCATTGAAATATTCAAGGAGCACCGTAACCATGCTGAAGAGCACTTTAGGAATGACATTCTCAGTAAGGCAAGATCAATAGCAGATAAACTTGGTATCGAGTTAGTGCTGCCAAGGATTTGCAGTTGACAAACACACCGAGCAAATACAGTAGCCGGGGATTTTGAGAGTTATTACAGAACGAGTATTTATATCCCCTATCTTGACTCATTAGTTTCTTCACTGACGTCTCGCTTTTCCAGCAGTAACACTGCTCAGTTCAACTTATTTTATCTGCATCCTAAAATGATGCAAAACCTAGAACGTGAAGACTTCTGAAAACGAATTGCAGTCAGTAACGAACTATATCATATTGACAATTTGGAATTAGAGATGATGAACTGGTTCGACTATTGGCATACGAAGGTTCCAGATATAGCCAAAACAGTGGACTTTGCTGACTTGTTGCAACACTGTGATTTCTTTCCTGCTGTTAAGCAAGCAGTTCTGATTGTGTTGACCTTACCAGCCACTACCTGCACCATTGAACGATCGTTCAGCACTCTGAGACGGGTCAAGACCTGGTTAAGGTGCACAATGACTGATGATAGACTTTCAGCACTGTGCATGATTAGTGCTCATCGTGAACGTGTCATTCGTGAAAAACAGTTCATCAGTAAGTTATTGACGCTTTTGGCACCCACAGCAGACACTTGCAATTTATATTTGCGCCACAGGAGTCATAGGCCTAAACTGACCATGTAGTTCATTCAGTGTTTCTTTTTTGCTTTTTAATTGCAGTTACCTACAAAATGTATGATTTCTAAACAAATGAGTTTGATACTACAGTTCCATTGGTCTTATTTCATACTTGAAATCCACAGACAAACAATGAGGTGATTTCAAGCAGCACAAGCAAAGGATACTGTCTGCAGTACCCATGGTTAATGAAAATTCTGAAAATTAAACATGGAATCGCACATGTACAGAGCAGCAGCAGCAGCATAAAGACAGTAAATAAAACAGAGTTAGTGAAATCTTTATAAGGCTGTTAGCGCAGGGAGATTTTTAGAGCTGGATCCACACAATACAGGTAGAAGCAGATGAAACCATGATATCCACTTAAGCAGCAAAAGTTAAGTGGAGTGATAAAAGGAAGGAGTTTAGTATGGCCAAGAGGGGTGACTCCCTGGACTTCTGAAGTATTACAGACTGCAATAAAAGGATTTGTAATTATTAAAAGTTTATGATGGTTCACCAAGAAGTTTACCTGGGCCCTTTTTGTTGTCACAAAGGTCAAAGGCATATACAAAAATATGTCTGAAAATGAAAAGTGTAGCACAATAACAAGTTCACATAGGTACTTGCTAGTCTGTTGAGCCGTAAGGATCATTCGAAATCTATCACAGCATTCCCCTTGTATATCTCACATTTTATTAACCCTGAGGCAAGCTGAATATTAACATGATGTTTCTGTGTAAGAGGGACAAGGCTACTAAAATCAGGAATGAAATTAGGCTTATCCATCCAGATTATGGTTAAGTACAGTAAGAGGTCTACTTTGCCTTATGTGGAGAGGAAGATCATTCCAAAGAAGTGGGAGTCTAGTTGATAAACATCTGTCCTTCCCACATTTATGTTGCAGTACAGATTGACACCTGTTGAGCGACTGTTTATACCCTCATTGCAATTATGAATGTGCAGGAGTTTTGACAGGACTATGAGGTTATGCACTTGTAGCACAAATCTGTCCTCAGTAGCCTTTGAGACCAACAAGAGTAGCAAGGCTTGGAGGTGGTCCACATAGTTTTTGGATTTATGCACTTGATGGATGTTGACATTTAAAATATGCCTTTAGGTGGTAAAATTATATCCAGAATCTGGAACAAATGCACAAAGCAAGGAGGATGGCCTTCCTGTTGTAGAAGTAGCAGACCACAAAAATCACAAAAACAGATAGGCCAAAGAAGAGCCATAAAGACGATACAGTGAACTATTGAGGATAAGAAGGAAATGATGTATTGTTACTATTATGTAAACAGCCCAGAATTTCCAGACACAAGGTATATAAAAAGATTGAGAGACATTACAGGAATGAAACTGTCAGAAGCTTCGAATAAAAATGAGTCTTAATTACAACAGATGCATGAAAAACTGTATGTATAGACCAAGAAACTTTGATCCGTTTGAAAAAAGGAGCATCCGAGGAGGTATGAATATATAAATAACAAAACCTAGAACTTTTTGTAAAGTGTAAAAAAAGAAATATAGACATGGGGAAAAAGATTTGATATGGTGCAATATTCATGCAAAGGGGAAAGCCAAATTAATCAGTATAAAGAAGGCAGCCCCAAAGATACTCAACAAGAAATACAGGCGAAGGCATCCAGATATGCAACATTTCACAAGTCACAGAGGGAATGTAGAAAATAAGATTAATAAAGTAGAATTAAAAAAGCAAAACAGAAGTATAAGTTATGGAGTGCCTGGAAAGTGAAGGATTTGGTGTAAGTGTAACACACAACACAGGTTACCTCACAGCATGATGTAATGAGTTCCCAAAGTAAGGAGAAACAGGAAGATCAGGAGACATCTGAACAAATATGGACATGGGAAAGAAAAGAGATTTAATATAGTGTGATTTCTATGCAAAGGAGAAAGCAAAACTAATCAATACAAAAAGCAATGATATTTGAAGACACATACAGACAAAGGAATCTGGAGATCAAAAACTTGACAACAGAGAAAATACAAAGACAAATAGAAAAAGTAGAAAAGGAGACAGTAGCGGAAAAGTTATACTAGTAGAAACTGAGGTTATGGAGTACCTGCAAAGTGAATGATTCAGTGTAGAAAATCTAATTCAGAAAGCATCACAAATCACAACATGATAAATCGATGGATATCCAATTAAGTGGAAACCAATGGAACGGGAAGCAATTGGTCACACATGCCAATGCCATATGAATATATTAGTAATTTTCACAGGAAACCCGTATAAGTGTTCACTTGAAGCTGGGCAGCAACAGAAGGAACAGGAAACTGTAACTGTGGAAAGTGTGCAGTCAATGTTGAGGAGTGATACTGATAGGCCAATGAGTTCCCTTATGTCAGAGCAATGGATGACATGGGATGAAACAGTGTGCCACAGGAAGATGCTATAGAACTTTGTATAGAATGCTCACTGCAAATGGAAAACAAAAAATGTATCCTCAGTTTAGAAGAAAATGAGCTAAGAGTTGCTTGATTTGGTAGAGAGAGACATTATTAAGATAAATTATGAAAACAGACTTCAGAAGGTCAGTAAAACCCAGAAAGTTTGTTTAATAAAACAAGTGAAACAAGTAATTAGGACTGTCCATAGAGATTCATGCGATATAACAGACGTAAACAGGCTATATTACTATGAAGCTAATTTGATAACTGATAACACTTTTGAGCCATAAGAACACAGGGTAGTGAGAGAAAAGAAGGTGAGAAAGTTAATGCCATCATGGAAACAAATATCTATAAAGCAATTGAGACAGGGGTTGTCACTGTGTCACAGAAGAGGGAACAGATTTACAAAAATACTTACAAAGATAGATGTGATAAAGGTAGTGCGCAGTATTAGAACAGCTTAGGATGTATCATGTACTATCGCAAATAAAGTAAAAATCTCAGCACAGGAAGAATAAATTAGAAGATACACAAATAAATATAAGGGAAAAGTACAAAATAAGCAATTTATTGATGACCCAACAATTTTTTAGAGAATTTGGAAATGAGGTAAAAGGAACTGACAAAAAGATACATTTTGGAGAAGTACTTATGAAGATCATGCGCAACATAACAAAGATGCTAAATGGATAGAAGTAAAATAATAACAAGTTTAAAGGGACAAGATATGAAATGGGATGACTTAACAGCCAGAGATGAACACAAATTCAAATCCTATAATTGGAAAACCCCAGGCTCAGATGCAGTACGTAACATCTTCCTAAAAGTATTAACATCATTGCACGAAGATTTATCCACGAGTAATAACTATGTATATACGCACCCCAAACAGGCACCAACCGAACTAAGAGGAGGAAAAACAATGCTCCTACTTAACAATGAACTTGCATGCTACCCTAAACCAGTAACTTGCCTCGTTTCTTCTGACGATGTATAAACTCTGCACTGGAACTGATGCTAACAGAGTTTATAGTCATTTAGAAGAAAACTCAATTATGGCAGTAGAACAAATGGGCAATACAGAAGGTCATATGGAACAAAGGATCATTTGTTAAAGTCATACTAGTTTACTGTAAAAGAGGCGAGAATCTAAGTAGGGCATGGACTGACTTCAAAAAAAGCATCTGATAGTATCCCACACATTCAAGGACAAGAGTGCTTAAAAATGTAACATGCACTTTACACTGATCGACTACATTACAGTGATCCCACACATTCAAGGACAAGAGTGCTTAAAAATGTAACATGCACTTTACACTGATCGACTACATTACAGTGATGTTGATGAGGAAACAGTGGCAGACCTCTTTGCAATTAAGCTATGATAAAGGACAAATTATTATTCCAGGGATAAAAATTAAATGGGAATTCTGGGGTGACTGTCAGTGACACCACTGCTATTCTTTCTTGCCCTATAATTTGGCTCCTAGAAACAAACGGTGTAAAGACCTCTCATCTTGTCTTTGTCGATTGATGCAAAACTGTAGAGCTAATCATAGGAAGACCTGAAAGCACAACAACAAGTTGTCAAAACATTTTCAGACGATAACAGACTGACATGACCATTTGGTCTTGATACATGTGCAAAAGCAACCTTCAAAGCAGGACAATTGCAGCATCAAGAAAACATCAATTTGGGACAAGAATGTTATATGAAAGAACTTGAGCAAGAGGGAGTATATAACTATTTGACAATAGATGAAGGAGCAATAAAGCATGAACAAATGCAGATAAAACCTGGTAAGGAGTATTTTGGAAAACTTAAATTAATCCTGAAAACAGCATTGACTTCTAAGAACAAAATTCACGCTGAAACTCAATTTGTTCTTCCTCTCCCAAATTACAGTCGTGAGATGATTGGCCCCAAAACGTGTTGGATAGATTAAACAGGAAAACAAAAAGGATGCTTCATGCTCTCCAAATGATTTATAAAAAAAATCAGTGCATACCAACATTATATATCCCCCCTTCTGAAGGAGGGACGGGCCTCCTTGAAACTGATTACATGTACAGATCTGCAATCCTGGGATGCACACATCTGACCTCACAAGACTCAACATACTGAAAGTTTTGAAACATGATTAGAATAACTATTGGTTTTGTTCACATTTTTGTGAAAGATGCACAGACTATGCATTCATTGATAATGACATTTGATACAAAGTACGGCCTAGACTTGGACAAGTTAGGACAAGGCTATGATGGCTGTTTCATAATGGCAAGCATCCAGTGTTCAAGCAAAGATTTGTGAAAAGTATCCAAAAGCAGCCTTTACAAGGTTTAGTCTGAGAAGCACAGCACAGTGGATAGTCAGTGTGATCTGAATGATGGCCCTGAAATATATAGTGCTGTTGACGTTATCAAGATTATTTTTTTTTTCTGTGACAGTCCAAAATGATGAGCACTGGTACCAAATATACCTCTTCTGTGGAGACATGATGGACGGAGAAATATAAATCCATTCATGTGTTTAGTCAGAAGTTTGATAAAATATTTGACTGCCTGGATGATCTTCAAAAGATCGCTGTCAGTGAAACCAGACAAAATGCACTTGCAGTATTTTACTCCATGCTTGCTCTTCATGCATATTTCTTATTCCATTATTGGAAATTACTCAACAGTTCTGAGCCCACTGCCCAGATGTTGCAATCTGTTCAACTTGGTAAAGGTTGAACAACATATCAACAGTCTCATTGAAATAGACCACATTAGGAATGACAATCTCAGTAAGGCAAGAATCAAGATCACTAGCAGATAAAGCCATGAGTAAACCGTTTATATGCACACCCGGAACAGACACCAACCTAACTAATAAGAAAAAATGCTCCTACTTAAGCCTGAACCTGCAAACGCCCTGAAAATTATAGGCCAATAACTTGCCTCCTGACACTGTATAAACTGTACGCTGGAATTTATGCTGACCGAGTTTATAGTCATTTAGAAGAAAGCTCAGTTATGGCAATGGAACAAAAGGACGGTTAAAGTCATATGGAATAAAAATCATTTATTGTTAAAGTCATAGTGGAGAATTGTAAAACAGGCAAGAATAAGTACAACATGGATTGACTACAAAAACATTTGATAGTATCACACATTAATGTATAAAAGAGCACTTTAAAATGTATAACATACACTTTACACTGATCGATTACATGACAGTGACCATGAAACAGTGGTAGAGCACTTTGCAATTAAGCCATGATGAAGGACAAATTATTAGTTCAGGGAAAAACTTCAATGGGGAATACTCCAGGGTGACTCTGTTACTGCTGCTACTCTGTTTTGCCCTATAATTTGGATCCTAGAAAGCAACAGCGTGTAAAGACCTCTCATCTTCTCTTTGTCGATTGATGCAAAACTGTATAGCGTATCATAGGAAGACCTGAAAGCACAATGACAAGTTGTCAAAACTTTTTCAGATGATAACAGAATGACATGACCATTTGGTCTTGATACATGTGCAAAAGCAACCTTCAAAGCAGGACAATTGCAGCATCAAGAAAACAATTTGGGACAAGAATGTTATATGAAAGAACTTGAGCAAGAGGGAGTATATAACTATTTGACAATAGATGAAGGAGCAATAAAGCATGAACAAATGCAAATAAAACCTGGTAAGGAGTATTTTGGAGCACTTAAATTAATCCTGAAAACAGCATTGACCTCTAAGAACAAAATTCAAGCTGTAACTCAATTTGTTCTTCCTCTCCCAAATTACAGTCGTGAGATGATTGGCCCCAAAACGTGTTGGATAGATTAAACAGGAAAACAAAAAGGATGCTTCATGCTCTCCAAATGATTTATAAAAAAATTAGTGCATACCAACATTATATATCCCCCCTTCTGAAGGAGGGACGGGCCTCCTTGAAACTGATTACATGTACAGATCTGCAATCCTGGGATGCACACATCTGACCTCACAAGACTCAACATACTGAAAGTTTTGAAACATGATTAGAATAACTATTGGTTTTGTTCACATTTTTGTGAAAGATGCACAGACTATGCATTCATTGATAATGACATTTGATACAAAGTACGGCCTAGACTTGGACAAGTTACTCGGACAAGGCTATGATGGCTGTTTCATAATGGCAAGCATCCAGTGTTCAAGCAAAGATTTGTGAAAAGTATCCAAAAGCAGCCTTTACAAGGTTTAGTCTGAGAAGCACAGCACAGTGGATAGTCAGTGTGATCTGAATGATGGTCCTGAAATATATAGTGCTGTTGACGTTATCAAGATTATTTTTTTTTTCTGTGACAGTCCAAAATGATGAGCACTGGTACCAAATATACCTCTTCTGTGGAGACATGATGGACGGAGAAATATAAATCCATTCATGTGTTTAGTCAGAAGTTTGATAAAATATTTGACTGCCTGGATGATCTTCAAAAGATCGCTGTCAGTGAAACCAGACAAAATGCACTTGCAGTATTTTACTCCATGCTTGCTCTTCATGCATATTTCTTATTCCATTATTGGAAATTACTCAACAGTTCTGAGCCCACTGCCCAGATGTTGCAATCTGTTCAACTTGGTAAAGGTTGAACAACATATCAACAGTCTCATTGAAATAGACCACATTAGGAATGACAATCTCAGTAAGGCAAGAATCAAGATCACTAGCAGATAAAGCCATGAGTAAACCGTTTATATGCACACCCGGAACAGACACCAACCTAACTAATAAGAAAAAATGCTCCTACTTAAGCCTGAACCTGCAAACGTCCCTGAAAATTATAGGCCAATAACTTGCCTCCTGACACTGTATAAACTGTACGCTGGAATTTATGCTGACCGAGTTTATAGTCATTTAGAAGAAAGCTCAGTTATGGCAATGGAACAAAAGGGTTAAAGTCATATGGAATAAAAAATCATTTATTGTTAAAGTCATAGTGGAGAATTGTAAAACAGGCAAGAATAAGTACAACATGGATTGACTACAAAAACATTTGATAGTATCACACATTAATGTATAAAAGAGCACTTTAAAATGTATAACATACACTTTACACTGATCGATTACATGACAGTGACCATGAAACAGTGGTAGAGCACTTTGCAATTAAGCCATGATGAAGGACAAATTATTATTTCAGGGAAAAACTTCAATGGGGAATACTCCAGAGTGACTCTGTTACTGCTGCTACTCTGTTTTGCCCTATAATATTGATCCTAGAAAGCAACAGCGTGTAAAGACCTCTCATCTTCTCTTTGTCAATGATTTAAAACTGTACAGCTCAGAGGAGGAACTGAAAGCACAACTGCAAGTCAGACGATATAAGAGAGTGTCATTTAGTCTTGATAAATGTGCAAAACAAGCCTTTAAAGCAGGAAAACTGCAGCACCAAGAAAACATCAGTTTGGTACAAGAATGTGATATAAAACAACTTCAGCAAGAGCACACATATTTGGGAATGGGAACTGATAAAACAATCAACAATAAAACATGAGCAAATGAAAATCAAAATTACTAAGGAATACTTTAGATGACTTAAATGAATCCTGAAAACAGCATTTACATCTAGGAACACAATCCAAGCTATAAACCAATTTGTTCTTCCTGTCCTAAATTAATTTTGTGTGTTTGACTGACCTCAGTGTTGCATAGATTATATAGGAAAACAAGGATGCTTCTTACTCACCAAATGATTTATAAAAAATCAGTGCATACCAAGATTATATGTTTTCCACATTCTGAAGAAGGGATATTCCTCCTTTGAAATTGATTACATGTACAGATCTGCAGTCATGGGACTCCACACATCTGCTGACCTCACAAATGTAGTGAACGTTTTGAAAAATGAGAATAAATCTAAGATACATGACTTCTCTGCTTTTCCCTGCTTAGGCTTGCAGAAGCATATCGGCATCAAGCAGAAATGGAAATCAAACTAGAAGTAGATAGAAATCGGGCAGCAACTGAATGTACCAAGAAACAAAAGAATACAAGGTCGGTGATGGACCAATTAAGAAGATGAAAAAATGTGGAAAATGCATAAATATAGTTGCAAGTATAGAACACTTCTGGAAAAACCTCATGCTAATCAGGAACAAAAGCAGGAATGGTCAAGGCAAGGTGAATTCGAACTAAGAGAGGAAAGGTCAATATTGGCGGCACAAGATAGTGGACTATCATGTACACATTGGTTTACAATGTCCATTGCACATGTGGGAGAAACGGACAAATGTAGGTTTTGTAAAACAGAACTGGAAACGGTTGAAGTTGAACACCTTGTTAATGGTTGCAACATACGGTAGAAGGACACTGTATACTGACAAGCATAATAATGTGGCAAGACTGTTGTACTGGGCATTGTGCAAACATTATGGTACTGAAGTGGCTTAAAAACACTGGAAACATAAGCTGCAATTTAAGCATCATAGAAAATGCTAACGTCTACATCACATGGGATTATCCTCAATTACCAACAGCTCAAAAGACAGATGCTAGAAAACCAGATATTAGTGGTCCAAGAGAAGAAGACAAAAGTAGCATTGATCATTGAACTCTGCACACCCACTGACTACAGTGTGTTATGTACAGAGAGACAAAAAGTCAAACTCCTACTATATCAGGATTTGCAAGCAGAAATGAGAGCAGTGTGGAAGAAAGATACCCAGCCAGTTCCAGTAGTAGTAGGAGCAATGGGTCTTATTAAAAAAGAATATACATTTGTATTTAGACATGTTACCAATGAATGTAACTCCATACCAATTGCAGGAGGACTGAGGAGTCATTACTGGGCAGTGCACATTCATTGCAGGTACTCTGAAGAGCACTTTGGCAGACATCAAAGATTGATGACACCGTACTGATTTTGTGAACTTTTAATCATACTTTGATTTAGGAACGCAGTACATTCCTGTCACGATGATAGAAACCCAAAAGATTTGCTCTATCCACTTTCTAAGGAGGTACTACAAGGTAGGTAGGGAGATTTATGTGTGTCATACCTGTCAAATGTACAGATTTTCAGTGTCCAGATTTCTGCTTTATATTTCTAGTCTGTGTGTGTGTCTGAAATGACCTACTTAGAGTTAGCAGGTGGAATTTATATTCAAGGAATTGAGAGCTTCAAGGGAAGATAAGTTTACTGCTGCTCATCATGCTAGGTTTGTACAAATGTGCAACTCTTTTGTTTAGCAAATGGTATCATTGTAGTATAGAATTTTAAAGCAGTGTTAGTAGCACAGCAGGTAGCATACTTGCATCTTGCTACAGAGGGCTGTAGCTTCTACTCCCACAGCATGTAAATGTGTATTTTAAGGGGATGGGGTGCTGCAGTCCTGTCCTGAGTATGTCCCTTTGGTGCCTAGTAACTATGAACCTAATTTTCAGCTTGTTACATATTCCCTGTTGCAATATACCAGCATACCATTTCTTTTAATGTAACATAGGCAATTTATTCTTCTAGGGCAATGGGCACTGCATTTATAGATGAAACACTGAAATGTATGTTTTATAGCAACAATCTCTTCATTAGTTTCAGATCTTTGTAATGTGGAATTCAGATGACTTCTGCAGACTGCAGAGATTGTGCATATGGAGTAATATTGGTGGATTATTATGATAGAAGTTTGAGTGGCCTTTTATGTTTGAAATGTTCTGAACTAGGCAGTTTGTCATTACTGGTTCATATGTCTTGAATTGTTTCACTGCTTACTGGAAAATGTTCAAAACTGTAAATTTAAAATACACTCTAACAGGTGGTGCAGGTGCTGTACAAGGGATATAATTCAATTATAGTTTCATAGGTAGGTACTAGGCTATTGGGCCTGTATAAGCCCAACCAAAGGTACCCTGGCTTTCGCCACCCAAGAAAATTATTTTCCTGTGCCACTGTCAAGCATAGCCACAGAAGTGATCCCCGGGGTGAATTTCCTATCTCCCATCAGGAACATGAATCACCATACTTCTGCATGGGCCTAAAATGTGTGCATTTGATATGCTTTGAAAACGCCCAAAGGTAAACTTAACCTGCCACTGCCCAGATGCATTCTCTTTGAATGTGGGTTTCAATGCTGTTTCCATCAATGTGAGTATCAAAAGCAGAGAAGTTTTAATGCTAAGTCTGTTTTCATTGCAAGACTGTTGCTTTGTTTAGTAAATGTGAAATGCGTGCTGCAGTGTTTCTGCTATAAAATTTGAAATAAAAGTTGTGAATTAAATCCAAATATCTGTAATCATTGTAGAAGTAAAGCATAAGACAGTATGCATACTGATAGATTTGAACAGTGTCTGTGGCAAATGGTGAGAAATAACCAAGTAATGGGACACTGCTGGAATGGCTGTGTGTGTGTGTATGTGAGGGACTGTGTGGGGCCGCGCCTGTGTGGGGTAGCGGGAGGGGCAGTGGGGGTAGGGGGTGGGGCTACGTGGGCGGGGCTCTGGGTTTTGCACCCCCCTGGAAAAAATCCTGCGGGCTCCCTTGCCCACCCTTCTTGTTAGGGTGATCCATTCTTATAATGCTGTACCCAGGAGGGGTGATTTCATAGTCCTGGGTTGTAAGTTTTAGCCAGGTTTCGGAGAGGCAGAGAATATCAAAGTTATATACATCTAGTAGGGCATGAAGGTGAGTCACTTTGTTATTCACACTTCGTATGTTTAGATGAGATATGAAGAGGGGGTTAGGAGGCCTAGTAGGGGTATGAAAGGGAGAGGAAGCAGGTTCCTCTGGGTTAGCTGGTGTAAAAGAGGATGGGCCAGGATTGGGATGAATGTCACCATCAAGTAGGAGGTGAAGGTGTAGTCTTGGTTTGTGAGTTAGAGCAAGAGTCAATATGTTATGTTTTTTTTTGACTTGGTGTAGTTTATAACTAATGTGGATAACTCTATGATACTTTGGGAGGTGATAATTAGTTACAGAAGTAATGTTGATGTGTTTAAGAGCAGGTGACGAGGATACTGGGTTAGTATCCTTTGTGTATAGCTGGAAATTAGAGAAGTTAAGATGTTCATAGGCAGTTAGGATATAAGGAAAGAAAAGGAAAGGTAAAAGTAGTGATAGGGAGTTTAAGGTGAGTTGATATAGGATAAGAAGGCATAGCGGTGAAGAAGTAAAAGGAGAAGAGGAAGTAGGCAAGAGTATGAAGGCAATTAGGAGGAGTGTTATAAGATAGTAGATAATTGATGGGATTGGACCTTGGGGAGGTGGGAGGGGTTAGTGAGGTATAAGTCTAGATGCACTGGGGGGGTGGGTGAGATTTGGGGGTAGGGGAGCGGAGTGAGCCCGTAGGGCGAACGGAGCGGGAAGAACCAGGCAAAGGATGAAAAACAGAGAATGCAGTGAAAACAATCAGTGAAATACTGACTACTGAGGGTAAGTTAAGATAGAGGTGAGTAAAGGTGGTAGTATGCTTGTGTGGAAGTGTGAGGAGGAGGGTAGCTAAGTGAATTATGGTGGTGAGTTAGAAGGGGTAAAGTGAGGCTACAAAACAGAAGTAAGGAAACACTATAAAGCAGTAGGTGAATGTTCAAGGAAAGTAACCAGAGAAGGGTACCATCTAGTAGGTAAAAACTATACTGCTACAGTAGCTCCTGGAGGGAGATAGGAGGGCAAGGAGTAACGGAGGGAAATAGTGCAGTCAAGTACAGAGGCTACCAGAGGGAGGGGATGGAGGTAAAAAAGTGGAGAGGAGTAGGCTGCAGGTATCCTGGCAGGGAACGGTACATATACTCGTAATTATGTACAACAGATAAATTGGCATACAGTAAATAACATACTTTCTTGTATCCTTGAGGGGAAGAGTTCAGGGAGAAGTTAGCCTCTATTCCTTTCTTAGGAAGAGACAGCAGGAGTTTTAATATAAACTACTGTTTTGAGGTCTTCAGGTAGGGCAGGTTCACAAACCCTAGTTCGGGACAGGTAGGTTGACTTAGTTGCAATGTCCAGCATCTGTTGGGGTATAAGTAGGGTTCACAAAGTCCTTGATGAGACATCTTCATTCAGAGATGACTGTTTTCCAGATGAGCACCACAGAAAGCCTACTCACTCTTAACCAACCTTCCATTATGACTATAAGTTCCACAACTTAATGCAGAACACAGAAAAGGCTAACACACTTGAGTGTGTAGTCCTAAACAGTAAATGCAATTAAAACTCTACAAAATTAGCAATTTAAAACTTTTTAAATGAAGCAAGGCAAGTGCTTTCTTGTAAAGTTTGAGCTATTTTCCCTTACCTTTACAAGCTACTTTGCAGTTATAGGCTGTTTAGTGCCTATGATTAATTTCTCCTTATTGACAAGGAAAGCTGAGTGCTTGAATCAGTTTCAGACTTTCTAGTGCTTTCCAGCAGCTTCTAGAGCAAGTGCTAGTCACAGGGGTTCAGATTTTAGTGCTACTATGGAGAAACCAGCTAGTTCTAAGGGAAAATTTAAAGAGCAGACTTTCTGGCACCTGGAATAGTTTAACTGTAGCCTCGCAGTGCTGCACAATGTGAAAAATGTACAAACACGTGCATTTTTAAGCCAGAAAGTTGAAAGAGATAGAAATCAGACCAAAAAGGCTAATACAATTACAATTTCAGAGCTGGAAACCACTCCTGTAGTGTTAGATAGGCAGTATGATGCTCACCACTTCCACTGGTAAGCAGTAGGACTTCCCTCTTCCACAGCAAGGTCTGGATAACTCTGAGCACAGAAAATAAAGTCCTGAGACAAGCAAAGCCTGGGATATGGACTGGCTAGAAAAGGTGGGAAACGAGCAAACAAGATAGTATTTTTTTTGTTGTTGAAACAGGCTAAACAATGCAATAATACAGTAAATAAACACAGAAAAGGCTAACACACTTGAGTGTGTAGTCCTAAACAGTAAATGCAATTAAAACTCTACAAAATTAGCAATTTAAAACTTTTTAAATGAAGCAAGGCAAGTGCACAACTGAAAAATGATTTAAGAGGCAGTAACACAGCAGAATAAGTAGCTAGTCTACATATACAGAGAAGTCTATATATATACAGAAAAGCAGCTAAAACACACAAACACTTCAGATGCAGTGCAACCTAGAGCACTTGAGTTGTAGCAATATTAAGGCAATTACAGTTATAATAAATGCTGTAAAATATACTCCATATTTCCAAAATGTTTGAGAAGC
Organism: Protopterus annectens; assembly: GCF_019279795.1. Lineage (NCBI taxonomy): Eukaryota > Metazoa > Chordata > Ceratodontiformes > Protopteridae > Protopterus > Protopterus annectens. Next base: position 1,692,318,027 of record NC_056741.1, read on the forward strand.
ACAGTCAGAACCCAAGGAGATTCAGGCAATTTTTTTTTTTTTTTTTTTTTGAAGGGAAAAAGGAGAAACAGAAGGCCTTATCAAATGTTCTCTCTGTATTAGGTAGAATGAGCCAATGACACTAGACTGGGAGGAGTGTCACAGATCAGATTTACAGTAGGGGCGGGCAACTGCAAAGCCACCAAGTATAGGGTGGGGACAATACTAAAGCATTAGCCTACAGACAGTAAGCACTACAGAAAGCCACAAAGTTAAAGTTTTTAAACAGATAAAGGAGCAATGACACTCTACAGAATGCTTTTTAACTGCAAACAAATCAGTTACCCGTGCACATTAGTTTATAGCAATAAAAATACACTCAAAAACTATGCAGCAGGCAATAAAAAATATAAATTGATATATACATTGCTAAAAACAATAATCAGTATAAATAATGGGGAAAAAACAGGATACGTTTATATCTCAGCTAAGAGTTGTAGTCAATACCTCTCCTCCACTCTGCTCAATGTGTTTAGACAGAAACCCTCTCAAAGTTAGGGCTTAAATACCAGAAGATACAACCTTCAGACAATTTTTTTTTTTTTTTACAAAAACACAAAAGAACCAGCCCCCACTAGCCAGTAGCCAATTAACACAATCTAGCCAAGGTAAAGAAAGGTTTCAGCTAATTCAAGATAGCCTGTTCATGTGCTTTGAACAATCACTGTATAAACAAACAAGCCCAGAGCCAGCAATTCTGAATTAGGACAATACTAAAGCATTAGCCTACAGACAGAAAGCACTACAGAAAGCCACAAAATGAAAGTTTTTAAACAGATAAAGGAGCAATGAGACTCTACAGAATGCTTTTTTTAACTGCAAACAAATCAGTTACCTGTGCAGATTAGTTAATAGCAATAAAAATACACTCAAAAACTATGCAGCAGGCAATAAAAAGTGCTATATATAAATTGCTAGAAACAATAATCAGTATAAATAATCGAAAAAAACAGGATACTTATATATCTCAGCTAAGAGTTGTAGTCAACACCTCTCTTCCACTCTGCTCAGTGTGTGTATATAATACCTATATGTCCTACAGGCTCATCCCTTTTCAGTGTGTGAATGCATTAGTACTGGTCTGTCACACAGGCTGAGCCTTCAGTCTGACTGTTTTAATACCTGTTTGTCCTACAGGCTCATCCCTTTGTAGTATGTGAATGTTTTAGTACTGGTCTATCCTACATGCTCACCCCCTCAGTCTGACTGTATTAATACCTATATGTCCATTTGCAGCATGTGAATGTTTTAGTACTGGTCTTTCCTAAAGGCTCACCCCCTCAGTCTGACTGTTTTAATACCTGTTTGTCCTACAGGCCCATCCCTTTGTAGTATGTGAATGTTTTAGTACTGGTCTTTCCTACAGGCTCACCCCCTCAGTCTGACTGTATTAATATCTATATGTCCTACAGGCCCATCCCTTTGCAGTATGTGAATGTTTTAGTACTGGTCTATCCTACAGGCTCACCCTCTCAGTCTGACTGTATTAATACCTGTATGTCCTACAGGCTCATCCTTTTGCAGTATCTGAATGTATTAGTACTGGTCTCCTTCAGGCTGAGCCCTCTGTCTGACTGTATTAATACGTATATGTCCTACCGGCCCATCCCTTTGCAGTATGTGAATGTATTAGTACTTGTCCGTCCTACAGGCTCAGCCCTCAGTCTGACTGTATTAATACCTATATGTCCTACAGGCTCATCCCTTTACAGTCTGTGAATGTATTAGTACTGACCTATCCTACAGGCTGAGCCATCAGTCTGACTGCATTATTACCTATATAACCTACAGGCTCATCCCTTTGTAGTATGTGAATGTATTAGTACTGGTCTATCCTGCATGTCAGCCCTCAGTCTGACTGTATTAATACCTATGTGTCCTACAGGCCCATCCCTTTGCAGTATGTGAATGTTTTAGTACATGTCTGTCCTACAGGCTCAGCCCTCACTCTGACTGTATTAATACTTATATGTCCTATAGGCCAATCCCTTTGCAGTATGTGAATGTTTTAGTACGTCTCTGTCCTACAGGCCCATCCCTTTGCAGGCTGTGAATGTATTAGTATGTGTCTGTCCTACAGGCTCAGCCCTCACTCTGACTGTATTAATACTTATATGTCCTATAGGCCAATCCCTTTGCAGTATGTGAATGTTTTAGTACCTGTCAGTCCTACAGGCTCACCCCCACAGTCTGACTGTATTAATACCTATATGTTCTTCAGGCCCATCCCTTTGCAGTATGTGAATGAATCTGACTGTAGTAATACCTATATGTTCTACAGGCCCATCCCTTTGCAGTATGTGAATGTATTAGTACTGGTCTATCCTACAGGCTCATCCCCTCAGTCTGACTGTATTCTTCTTATTATTCTTTCGGCTTTTCCCGGTTAAGGGTCGCCACAGCGGATCACCTATCCACTCATGATTGGCAATGGAGTTTTTACAGTGTCGAGTTGCCAGCCCTGCTCCCAACCTTTCACAGAAGGCACACACACACATACTCACACCAGGGGCCAATTTAGAGTGTCTAATCCACCTGCAGCATGTTTTTGGGATGTGGGAGGAAACCGGAGCACCTGGAAGAAATTTACTCGACCACAGGGAGGACATGCAGACTCCGCACAGAAGGCACCCCAGCCGAGGATTGAACCGGAGAACCTCTTGCTATGAGGCGACAATGCTAACCACTGCACCACCGTGGCCGCCATTTCAGTCTGACTGTATTAATATCATTTCCTACAGGCCCATCCCTGTGCAGTATGTGAATGTATTACTACTGGTCTATCCTACAGGCTCACCCCCTCATTCTGACTGTACTAAAGGGGCACTATCTTGTTTCTGAAATCAGCTGCTTGCCTGAGTACTTTACATTTTAGTGCTATGTAAGTCACATGTTCACACAGAGGCAGGATTTTCAGAGAAGCTTATTTAGCATACAGCAGGTCAGATTTCACAAAGGTCAGTGGGGGATGTTTATTTCTAAAAGTTTACAGTGTCGTTTTGTATTTTCCTTCTCCCACTGAGAGGCTATTAGATCAGCTGAATGATTTAGCCTCAGCCAGAGATGCTATCCAGTCACACTCAGATCTGCAGCCTTTCCAGCAGTGAAATTACATCTTTAGTATGTGCTTGTTTTTTGTAACACTTAGTGGAATGATTATCCCAGCCTAGGCAATTGCATTTTCTTTTGTTTTTGTTTCATGCTTGTTGCTACATGCTTTTTTCCTATCGCTGGTAATTATTTTTCATATGTTCAGCAATAGTGTTGCTTTTTAGTGCATGTACTCATGCAGACATACATTTCTAAGACGGTTTCCCTCATTTGACAGGACAACATTGCTTTGAACAATTTGCATCTTGGAAACAAACCCACCGAGTTGCAAATGTCCTAAGATTCTAGAAGAACAAATGTCTTACAATGTTTCAATAAAAAACATGTCAAGCAACTTTGAAAATGAATCTTGTTACTGTACTAAAAGTATCTTCCCATTAGCTGACTCCCTTCAGGAATCACACAGTAACAGTTTGTATAAAACTGATTCCATCCAAATTCATTTATTTTCTTTTTCTTCCCTGCATTGTGATGAAATGTTGGGATCTTTCACGCTTTTCCTGAATATTTGACTACAGTACAGTTACACTGGTTACCATTTGAAAGTTGAGGCAAATATAGTCTTGATATTTCCATATATTTCCTATCTGTGTTCATAAGTATGTATGCAATATGTAATCTAACTTTATATTCATGCGATTGCAAAACCATAGCCTTGCTATGTCTTACTGATCACCTTGCAATTCGAGGCATTCTTCAATGTCTGTTAAAACTGTATATGATGAATATGTGTATTTTATTAAAATTTGTATGCAGTGTACATAATTGTTGTGGTAGTTTAGTTCATTGTTAATACTAAAATTCTCTTAACTTTTCCCAAACTTGTCTGTTTTGTGATTTATATGGCTGTGTTGATGAAACCACTCCCCCCCCTTATCAAAATGGAAATAGATAATAAATAGATAATTTAAATAAATAAATAAATGCATGTGTCATTATGTGTTTATCACATGTATTGCTTTGGTTGTTTAAAATGTATTTGCTGTGTATCTTTACGTCTTTATAGATCCAGGAATATTTGTATGTCTACACATACCAAAATATAATATATCTATCTATATATATATATATATATATATATATATATATATATATATATATATATATATCTCATCTTCTTCTTTTGGCTGTTCCTGTTAGGGGTCGCCACAGCAGATCAACTGATTCCATTTCTTCCTGTCCTCTGCATCTTGCTCTGTCACACCATCCACCTGCATGTCCTCTCTCACCACATCCATAAACCTTATCTTAGGCTTTCCTCTTTTCCTGTTACCTGGCAGCTTCATCCGTAGCATCTTTTCCCCAATATACTCTGCATCCCTCCTCAGCACATGTCCAGTCCAGTGTAACTACTGTCTGTTTATTTTACTGTGGAGCTTTTCTCCCCGGGCCTTCGCTGAAAATGGACCTACGTCCAGTCAGACACTCCCGGTCAACAAATTTAAATAAATAAATAAATAAAATCTTGCCTCTCTGGTTTTATCTCCAAACCTTCCAACCTGGGCTGACCCTCTAATATACTTATTCCTAATCCTGTCCATCCTCGTCACACCCAGTGCAAATCTTAACATCTTCAGCTCTGCCACATCAAGCTCTGACTCCTGCCTTTCTGTCAATGCCACTGTCTCCAACCCATATAACAAAACTGGTCTCACTACCCTCTTGTAGACCTTCCCTTTCACTCTTACTGGTACTCGTCTGTCACAAATCACTTCTGACACTCTTCTCCACCCACTCCATCCTGCCTGTACTCTCTTCTTCACCTCTCTTCCACACTCACCATTACTCTTAACTGTTGATGCCAAGTACTTAAACTCATTCACCTTAGCCAGCTCTACTCCCTGCATCCTCACCATTCCTCTATCCTCACTCTCCTTCACATACATATATTCTGTCTTAGTCCTGCTGACCTTCATTCCTCTTCTCTCTAGAGCATATATCCACCTCTCTAGGGTCTCCTCCACCTGTTCCCTACTCTCACTACAGATCACAATGTCATCTGCAAACATCATAGTCCACGGGGACTCCTGTCTGATCTCGTCTGTCAACCTGTCCATTGCCATTGCAAATAAGAAAGGGCTCAGAGCTGATCCTTGATGTAATCCCACCTCCACCTTAAACGCATCTGTCACTCCCACCGCAGACCTCACCGCTGTCACACTACCCTCGTACATATCCTGTACCACTCTTACATACTTTTCTGACTCTCCCGACTTCATCATACAGTACCACAACCCCTCTCTAGGCACCCTGTCATATGCTTTCTCTAAATCCACAAAGACACAATGCAACTCCTTCTGACCTTCTCTGTACTTCTCCATCAACATTCTCAGAGCAAACATTGCATCTGTAGTTCTCTTTTCTGGCATGAAACCATACTGCTGATCACTAATCATCACCTCCCTTCTTAACCTAGCTTCCACTACTCTTTCCCATAACTTGATGCTGTGACTAATCAGTTTAATCCCTCTGTAGTTACTACAGCTCTGCACTTCACCCTTATTCTTAAAAATCGGTACCAAAACACTTTTTCTCCATTCCTCAGGCATCCTGTCACTTTCCAAGATTTAAATAAACAATCTAGTTAAAAACTCCACTGCCATTTCACCTAAACACCTGAATGCTTCCACAGGTATGTCATCTGGACCAACAGCCTTTCTGTTCTTCATCCTCCTCATAGCTATCCTTACTTCCTCCTTGCTAATCCACTGCACTTCATGATTCACTATCCGCACATCATCCAACCTTCTCTTCCTCTCATTCTCTTCATTCATCAACCCCTCAAAGTACTCTTTCCATCTGCTCAACACACTCTCCTCGCCAGAGTATGTTTCCCTCATTATCCTTTATCACCCTTACCTGCTGCACATCTTTACTAGTTTGGTCCCTCTGTCTAGTCAATCGGTACAGGTCCTTTTCTCCCTCCTTAGTGTCCAACCTTTTATACAACTCTTCCTTGGCTTTCGCTACCTCTCTCTTTTCCATGCACCCCATCTCCTTATACTCTTGTCTACTTTCTTCATCTCGTTGGCAATCCCACTTCTTCTTCACTAACCTCTTTCTCTGTATACTCGCCTGTACTTCTTCATTCCACCACCAGGTCTCCTTGTCCTCCTTCCTCTTTCCAGATGTTACACCAAGCACCTTTCTAGCCATCTCTCTTCCTAGCTCTGCTGTAGTTACCCAGCTATTCGGTAACTCTTCACTGCCACCCATTGCCTGTCTTAACTCTTCCCTTTTTCAGTTTCCACCATTTGATCCTTGGTGCTGCCCTCACACTCATCCTACTCTTCTTGATCACCAATGTCATCCTACAAACCACCATCCTATGCTGCCTAACTACACTTTCCCCTGCCACCACTTTACAGTCTCCAGTCTCCTTCGGACTGGCCCCCTTCCCCCACCATTAAGGAAAAAATATATCCACATGTCATCC
>NC_056741.1:1692325112-1692360048 GCF_019279795.1 Protopterus annectens
TGGGGCAATTGTCGACAAGGATTCTGAACGATGATGCAGAATCAAAATTGCCTAGACATTGTAAGGCCTTGCTGTGTCTAATAATGGTGGCTGACAAAGCAGTTACTAGAAAATGGAAATCAAAATTTAAACCAATTATACTAGAAGTGGTGAATATAGTAACATATATAAAACATCTGGAATTGAGCTCTTTAGAAAAGGGTAGTAGCAAACTACATAGGAAAAAAATAGGAACTGTCAAAAATGGGAATTGTGGGAACATTACATACAAGAGAGGAGTGGGGTTTAAAAGAAGGCAGGACTTGAGCTATGTGATGTTTGACTGAAAAAGATTGTGTAGATTATAAGTGATGCATATTGTTTGCAACTGGGAGGATGTCAGTATGGTTTGTGTTGTAAAATGCTTGCAGCTAGAATTGTGTTGGTGTGGTTTGGTTTCATTTATATAAATGTATGATTGCCTATGTCATAAGTGATGGTTTAATAAAGATGTTGTATATATATCTCGGTCACTGTTGTATTATCGAGAACACAATCCATCAAAATGTGTTTCCGATAACACACTTTAGTGAAAGTGCATATTGTCGGCTTTGCACTTTCGCTAAAGAAATTAACATAAAAAAAAATTCCATCAAACAGTGTTATGCAGGGGGGGCTCGCCCCCCCCTGCACCCCAGCCCCCCACACCCCCCTACTTTATTATTCTCACTCCGAGATTGCAGTACAATGGGAAAAAGGGAATATTCCCTTATCCCCGCTGTACCACAATGTCAGCGATAGTTTCGTTAGTTGTAAATCAACACTATACATTGATTTACAACTATCGGTGCATGCAAACTGCGTGCTTTCCTTAATTTACCACTCTAGTTAGCGAAAGTGTATTTTCGATAAAATGCATTTTCGCTAACTTGTGTCCGCCGAAACACTGTTTCGATGAACCGTGTTTTGACAATGTAACAGTGACCCACACACACATATATATATATATATATATATATATATATATATATATATATATGGGTCTACTTTGTTTCACGTAACTTCCAATTCACTGACTTTTATTTCACTGACCCCATTTCACTGAAATTTCATTTCACTGACACTTCATTTCACTGACAGTTCATTTGACTGACAAGTATTATTAGCAAGAAAATGGAATATGCCCCCTTCCCCACTGTAGTGCTACCCTGGAGTTAGAATATATAGTTGGGGGAGCAGCCCCCCACTTCCTTTCATATGATATTGTTAAGTTTTGATATAATATTGCTTAGTAAAAGAAAAGTAAGTGGGGGGCTGCACCACCCACACCCCCCGTTGTGGGGGGCTGTGCCGCCCACCCCCCCAACTATATATTCTAACTCCAGGGTCGCACTACAGTGGGGAAGGGGGCATATTCCATTTTCTTGCTAATAATACTTGTCAGTCAAATGAACAGTCAGTGAAATGAAATTTCAGTCATTTGGTCTCAGTGAAATGGGGTCAGTGAAATGAAAGTTAGGTGAAACAAAGTAGACCCATATATATATATATATATATATATATATATATATATATATATATATATATATATATATATATATATATATATATATATATATATATATATATATATATATATATATATATATACATATATATATATACAATGTAGTCTTTTTCTTCTTCTTTCGACTTTCCCATTAGGGATCGCCACAGCAGATCATGTGTTTCCATTTCTTCCTGTCCTCTGCATCTTGCTCTGTCACACCAACCACCTGCATGTCCTCTCTCACCACATTCATGTACCTTATCTTAGGCCTTCCTCTTTTCCTCTTACCTGGCAGTTTCATGCTTAGCATCCTTTTCGTAATATACCCAGCATCCCTCCTCAGCACATGTCCGAACCAATGCAATCTTGCCTCTCTGGCTTTATCTCCAAACTGCCCAACCTGAGCTGACCCTCTAATATACTGATTCCTAATCCTGTCCATCCTTGCCACACCCCAATGCAAATCGTAACATCTTTAACTCTGCCACGTTCAGCTCTGCCTCCTGCCTTTTTGTCAATGCCACCGTCTCCAACACATATAACATAGCTGGTCTCACTACCCTCTTGTAGACCTTTCCCTTCAGTCTTCCTGGTACACGTCTGTCACAAATCACTCCTGACACTCTTCTCCAACCACACCACCCTGCCTGTACTCACTTCTTCACCTCTTTTCCACACTCACAGTTACCCTGAACTGTTGATCCCAAGTATTTAAACTCATCCACCTTCACCATCTCTACTGCCTGCATCCTCACCATTCCTCTATCCTCCCTCTCATTCACACACATATATTCTGTCTTAGTCCTGCTGACCTTCATTCCTCTTCTCTTTAGAGCATATCTCCACCTCTCCAGGGTCTCCTCCACCTGTTCCCTACTCTCACTACAGATCACAATGTCATCTGCAAACATTATAGTCCACGGGGACTCCTGTCTGAACTCGTTTGTCAACCTGTCCATCACTATTGCAAATAAGAAAGGGCTCAGAGCTGATCCTTGATGCAATCCCACCTCCACCTTAAACACATCTGTCACTCCCACTGCAGCCTTCACCACTGTCACACTACCCTTGTACATATCCTGTACCACTCTTACATACTTCTCTGACACTCTAGACTTCCTCATACAATACCACATCTCCTCTCTAGGCACCCTGTCATATGCTTTCTTTAAGTCCACAAAGACACAATGCAACTCCTTCTGACCTTCTCTATACTTCTCCATGAACACTCTCAGAGCAAACATCGCATCTGTAGTGCTCTTTCCTGGCATGAAACCATACTGCTGATCACTAATCATCACCTCCCTTCTTAACCTAGCTTCCACTACTCTTTCCCATAAATTCATGCTGTGACAGATCAATTGTATCCCTCTGTAGTTACTACAGCTCTGCACATCACCCTTATTCTTAAAGATTGGTACCAAAACACTTTTTTCCACTTCTCAGACATCCTCTCACTTTCCAAGATTTCATTAAACAATCAGTTAAAAACTCCACTGCTATCTCTCCTAAATACCTCCATGCTTCCACAGGTATGCCATCTGGACCGACAACCTTTCCATTCTTCATCCTCTTCACAGTTGTCCTTACTTCTTCCTTGCTAATCCGTTGCACTTCCTGATTCACTATCCTCACATCATCCAACCTTCTCTCTCTCTCATTCTCTTCATTCATCAGCCCCTCAAAGTACCTTTCCATCTGCTCAACATACCCTCCTCACTTGTGAGTAGGTTCCCCTCATTATCCTTTATCACCCTTACCTGCTGCACATCTTTCCCAGCTCGGTCCCTCTGTTTAGCCAGTTGGTACAGGTCCTTTTCTCCCTCCTTAGTGTCCAACCTTTCATACAACTCTTCATACGCCTTATCCTCAGCCTTCACCACCTCTCTCTTCACTGTATGCCTCATCTCCTTATACTCCTGTCTACTTTCTTCATCTCTCTGACAATCCCACTTATTCTTTGCCATCCTCTTCCTCTGTATACTCTCCTCTATTTCCTCGTTCCACCACCAGGTCTCCTTGTCCTCCTTCCTCTGTCCAGGTGTCACACCAAGCACCCTTCTAGCTGTCATCCTTACCAGCTCTGCTGTAGTTACCCAGCTATTTGGTAACTCTTCACTGCCATCCAGTGCCTGTCTTAACTTTTCCGTGAACTCCACCTCACAATCACCCTTTCTCAGCTTCCACCATCTGATCCTTGGCACTGCCCTCACACTCTTCCTCCTCTTCTTGATCATCATTGTCATCCTAAAGACCACCATTCTATGCTGCCTAACTACGCTTTCCTGTGTCAGCACTTTACAGTCTCCAATCTCCTTCAGACTGGCCCTCCTGCATATGATTATACTCCACCTGTGTGCATCTTCCTCCACTCTTGTACGTTACCCTATGCTCCTCTCTCTTCTTAAAATACATATTCACTACAGCCATGGCCATCCTTTTTGCATAATCCACTACTGTCTGCCCTTCTGCATTCCTGTCCTTAACACCATACCTACCCATCACTTCCTCATCCCCTCTGTTCCCTTCACCAACATACCCATTGAAATCTGCTCCAGTCACCACTCTCTCACCCTTGGGTACACACTCCACCACTTCATCCAACTCACTCCAACATTTTTCCTTCTCATCCGTTGCACATCCAACTTGCGGAGCATATGCACTAACAACATTCATCATCACACCATCAATTTCCAGCTTCATAAACATCACTCTATCTGACACACTTTTCACCTCCAAAACACTATTGGCATATTGTTCATTCAGGATAACCCCTACCCCATTTCTCCTCCCATCCACACCATGATAGAACAATTTGAACCCACCTCCGATACACCTGACCTTACTCCCCTTCCATCTGGTCTCTTGCACGCACAATATATCAGCCTTCCTTGTCTCCATCATATCAGCTAGCTCTCTCCCTATGCCAGTCATACTGCCAACATTCAAAGTTCGTACCCTTACTACCATACTCCTACCGTTCCTCCTGTCTTCCCGCCTTCGGGCATGCCTTCCTCCTCATCTTCTCCATCTCCTTCGGCCAACAGTAGCCCAATTTCTACCAGCACCCTGTTGGCTAACAGTACTGGTGGCGGTCGTTGTTAACCTGGGCCTCGCCCGATCCTGTATGGAAGTCTGTACTGTTGTCCGCATATGTCATTTGGCAAAAGTTTTACACCGGATGCCCTTCCTGACAAAACCCTCCCCATTTATCTGGGCTTGGGACTGGCACAAAGAAATGCACTGGCTTGTGCATCCCCAGTGGCTGGGTTCATATATATGCAATGCATAATGTCTGTAAATGTTGATTTGTAATAGTGTTTAATTGCCTTTATATAAATGTAAGTTTGCCTATGCCACAAGTGATAATTCACTAAGGGTGTTTAATAAAAAAGATAAGGGCCTTGATTTTGTCTCTTCCGTCGCTCCATTATCTCTGGCTTCCAAGTCCCCCCTGAGTGTCAACAGACAAGGAGGGACAGAGTCCTACCATCTCTGCAAACTCTCCTTGATAGCAATGGAATTGGCCAACCAACACAATTTGATTCTTCTGACAGTCCATATTTCCTCTGATAGAAGCAGTGTGGCAGACACCCTGAGCAGATCTAGGGAAGATCCTTACGAATCAGTGTTATAGAAGGAAGTCTTCCTGGACATTGTTCAACAGTGTGGTAATCCTACAATGGATGTCTGTGCCTCCCCCAGAACAGACAACTCTTTAAGTTCTGTTTCAGATTGCCAAACCCACAGACATGGAAAACAAGAGGTCATGTCCTTTTCTTGGAAAAGGATGTTCTGTTTGCATTTGTTTTCTCTTCTGCTAAAGGTCCTTCACAAGGTTTTGTCGGACAGGCCTAAACTCTTGCTGGAGACTCCCTTTTGGCCCAAGCAGCACTCATTTTTCTTTTTCACCTGGCCAGGGGCAGTCATCACATGTTACCTCACAGGATGGACTTGCTCACACAGAACAAGGGCTGCTTAGTTATGGTCTTCTTCTCACCTTGCAGTGATAAGGGTTTTAATTCCTTTCAGCACCATTTCTAAAAAGATTTCTTAGAAGAGGTGTTCCAGGTTTTACAGGAGGTCAGAAAACCTACTACCAGGAAATCTTATGTTTCTTAATGGAAAATAGGGTTGCCACCTTTCTACTGTGCCATTTCCTGACAAACAAGCCCCGCCCCATGCACAATCAAGCCACACCCATTCATTTTAATAGCCACACCCCTTTACTCTAGCACCCTTCAGCATAAGTCTTTAATATCACATACAGTTACCTATAAGTAGAAAAATGTGCGAGTCAAAAGTAAATAAAAAAAACTTTATTTAGCAATACTTCAAAAGGTTCATTACATACATAATCAGCCAGCTACTCCATATAAGCAACTTTAAGGCCCTAACAAAGTGTGTTCAGTCTTACTGTGCAATAGTAATAAACATTGCTAGTTTGACCAATGCTGAGGTAGTGGCCCAGTCACTAAATAAATATTTAAGTAGTCTCAAAACTTAAATATCTACACAACAAAATGTTAGAAAATATCCTGTGTATATTCACTGTAACAAGCTCAAAACCACATGAGATATTTCACATTGACAGTCCCAAAGAAAAGCAACTACATTAAGCCTTGCTGATAGCTATATAACCAAGACACCTAGGAAGAAACACAGGTCAAGGTAAACATCACGGTGATGATAGACTAGAAAAGACAGTTCTACAGAACAAGCATCCTATACAAATCATGTAATCATATATTCACTGTAACATCAAATGAGCTAAGCTTTGGTATAGACGGTATACCCTAGAAAACACAGATAAAAGGTAAACAGTTGTGATGACAAACTAGACAAAAATGCTACATTTAAGCCTCACTATAATACGAAGACTGTACACCCTAGAAAGACACCCTAGGAAGAAACACAGGTCAAGGTAAACATCACGGTGATGACAGACTAGAAAGACAGATCTACAGTCCAAGCATCTTATACAAATCATGAAGTCGTTATATATTCACTGCAACCAAGTCCAAAACCAGATTAGAAACTGTTCTAGTTAATCACCACATGTTGAACATCTAGATAGTTACACACATCTTGTCACCATCAATGAATGAGATAGTGCCAGCACAGCTAGCGAATTAATATAAATTTAATATTTAAAAAATTCACTAGTAGCTGTGCTGGCAATATTTCATTCCCCTTGTCACACTAATCTTTGAAAATCTAACTTAATTCCAAAGAATTAATCCATTAAAAAAATTCCACTTACCTTCAGAAAAATCAGCAGCAGGGCTACTAAAACAAGCTCTCAGCAGCAGAAGAGAACAGGCAGCTAAAGGGCCAGCAAGCAGGGGAACACACCACCACCCAGTCCACAGCACTTCTCCTCCAGGGAAAGACTCCAGCAAGCAAGGCAAGCAGCAGGGCTTCCAGGCAGCAGGCAATCCTTCCAGGCAGCAGGGCTTCCAGGCAGCAGGCAATCCTTCCAGGCAGCAGGCAATCCTTCCAGGCAGCAGGCAATCCTTCCAGGCAGCAGGCAATCCTTCCAGGCAGCAGGGCTTCCAGGCAGCAGGCAATCCTTCCAGGCAGCAGGGCTTCCAGGCAGCAGGCAATCCTTCCAGGCAGCAGGGCTTCCAGGCAGCAGGCAATCCTTCCAGGCAGCAGGGCTTCCAGGCAGCAGGCAATCCACTGAAGAGTGAAGACGTCCAAGCAAGAATTTCAGATCTTAAAGCACCCTTTTACTACAGTACAGAAATAAAAGGTAAGTAAAACTGAGCTGAAGCGCCGCTTTTTATGCATAAATTTTCGCGGGCTTTGCAGGGCTTTGAGTAGTAACTCTACGTGTTGATTGGCTGCTTGCTGCACAAGCCTCGTCTGCAGCAAGCAGCCAATCAACGAGAGTCCAAGACGGGAATGTTTTTTTTTTTTTTTTTTTTTTTTAATACGCGCTGACGAGCCTGACCCCTGACGTCGCTTTCCGGACTCCGACAGCAAGAACCGGAGAACCGGAGTGCCTAACTGATTTCCGGGCACTCCGGAAAAAAAACGGAGGGGTGGCAACGCTAAATTGGAAAATATTTTCTTTATAGTGCAAAAACAAACAGGACCCCCATTTGTTGTATGCATTCCTACTGCTGGCCTTAGTTAGACCATTGTTGTAGTATTCCAAACTGTAAGAAGGTTTCCTTACAGGATACCTAGGACATCTGGCTTGGGTGCCAATGCCAAAACGTTCCATATAGCCATATGTCTGACATATGACCTAATTATGTGAGAGTAAGAGTACATATGTGGACGTTTAAATGTAAAATCTCAGACTATCTCATTGCCAGTCTTAATGAAGGTCTCGCACCTGTTGGTTTGCTGTATGAGTGAATGCTGGTTTCGTTGGTATTCACTAGTTCAGATAAGTGCCCTGTCTGAAGGATTGCTGTCTTTTGTATGTATGCATGAGTCCTGAAAAGGACTGTGATTAGCCCTTAAAAAGGGCTGTGTTTCAGTGTTCCCTGATGGGAGGCTTGAGTTGTCCTGTGTGGTTGCAGGCTGAACAAGCGCCTGTCATCAAGGTTAAGTTTTTTAGAATTCCTTAGTTCCCTCATTGCTGGGAACTTGTGTTTCCTCCGAGCGCTGGTCAGAAGTGATTTTCCTCCAGTGAGGTCTTCTCCATTTTTATGCTTCAGGACAGGGTGGTCCTAGTTGTGCCAACCAATTATTGGGGGGGGGGGGGTGACGTGGCTTTTTGGTGTCGGACCTGATTGAGGCCCTCTTCTCATTGCTGGTTGTGATGTGGCAGCTATTCATTCGTTCATTTGAAGTTTGTTGGTTCCAATGGGGGGGGGTCTTTTGCTTGACCCACTGGTATATTCGAAATCAATCTCAAAGTTATACTTAAACATATCACTGAAAAAAGTTAATTAGAACATTGATTTTAATTAGATTAAACTAAATAAAATTAAACTGGAACATAGAGTAAATGTTGAAGAACCACAGTTTTTTTTGTAGTAGGACTCCCCCCAGTCCTCATTTGTTGCATCCCACCCATCCATTTTCAGTTACTGTTGGAGCCAAGAAATGAGCTGTTGTGGGCCATCATACAGGGAGGATTTGTTTTTCTGGAAGTTGTACCCCATTCCCCAGGCAGCCAGATGGAAAAAGTCATTCTTGATCCTGGTATATTAGGATGTGGGTGTGTGTTTACATGCATTTAATACAAGAATAGTGTTTCTATATCTGCAACCCAGGTTTAGTATTTCCCAGTGTTTGCCAGTCTGGTTCTCTTTCCAGTCTGTGAATATATTAGTACCCGTCTGTCCTACAAGCCCAGCCCTTTGCAGTCTGTGGATGTATCAGTACTCGTCTGTCCTAGAGGCTCATCCATTTGCAGTCTGTGGATGTATCGGTACCTGTCTGTCCTACAGGCTCATCCCTTCGCAGTATGTGAATGTTTTAGTACCCGTCTGTCCTACAGGCTCATCCCTTTGCAGTCTGTGAATGTATCAGTACCTGTCTGTCCTACAGGCTCATCCCTTTGCAGTATGTGAATGTATTAGTATGTGTCAGTCCTACAGGCTCAGCCCTCATTCTGACTATTAATACCTATATGTCCTACAGGCTCATCCCTTTGCAGTATGTGAATGTATTAGTACCTGTCTGTCCTACAGGCTCACCCCCTCAGTCTGACTGTATTAATAGCTATATGTCCTACAGGCAAGGGCGCCCGCAGGCAGGTGCAAGGGGGTGCACTTGCACCCCCCTGGAACCGGCTGGCCAAGAAATTCATTTTATTTTAATTTTAAAAAAAAGTTTTTTTTAAAGGGCATTCCTCTTTAAGAACGCCCTTTGCATCCTGTCCAGTCGCACAGATGCAACAGGTGTTTGCGACCTGTTTTCATCTTCAGTGTCTGTGCGACCGATGGTTTACGGCTTTGTTTTTCGCGGCTACTGTAAATTTGAATTCCAGAGGACGCTCCCACTGCGGACGAACGTAGAAGTGAGAGAGGTAGGTGTCAGACAATATTGTGTCACAAGAGACTGTAGAAGCTCACTAGTCCGACCTGACGGCCATTAAAACTAATTTTATAAGTTTGATAATAAAGTATTATCTAGTCTCCGAGCTTTGTCCTGTGAGGTACGCTGCTCAAGTCATATTCCTTTACTTCCCTCCAGCCTACTTAATTTTGCTCTTCTACAAGCTGACTAATATTGTCTTGTTGTTCCTGCTCTTCATTAGCATCCGAGTTTATACACCCTTTTAATGGTGTATTCGGACCAAAACATGACCCAGATCTCTATTTTATACTTCTTACTTCACATTCACAACTAAAATGAGCTTTCTCCTTACACAATACAAAACCTGTTAGTACAATCTCTAGCCACATGTTGTTTAGTTTGGCAGATATGTCATTAACAAACTGACAAGTGTACCTTGCAACTTTTCATCAACCTTTAGCAGCAATTGCAGTATTTTGCATATAATAGTGTTGCATGGTCTCTTCCCGTTCGATTCTCAGCTGGAGCGCCTTCTGTGTGGATTCTGCATGTTCTCCCCATGGTCGAGTGACATTAAAGACATGCAGGTAGGTGCATGTGTGAATGGGTGTGCCTTCTTTGAAGGTTGGGTGTCGGGCTGGCAACTCGGCACTGTAAAAATTTGCCAATCATTAGCAGATCGGAG
Source organism: Protopterus annectens (assembly GCF_019279795.1). Taxonomy (NCBI): domain Eukaryota; kingdom Metazoa; phylum Chordata; order Ceratodontiformes; family Protopteridae; genus Protopterus; species Protopterus annectens. The sequence continues at coordinate 1,692,335,309 of NC_056741.1, forward strand.
TTTCACTCTGGCGACCCCTAACCGGGAAAAGCTGAAAGACATTACTAGTGTTTCATGGTCTCTCATATGCAGTTCTCAAATCCATTTGTGCTATTGTCACTCAACATGAACTTGAACAACTGTCTATATATAGAAATACAAAAAGACGTACACCTGAGGAAGCTCATTTGTGAAAGCGCTTGTGTTTTTGCACTAGTAAAGGCCTTTTTTGGAGTTTACAGCCATCAGCGTCTTTTTGTATTTCTATATATAGACAGTTTTTCAGAGACGTTTAGTATGGTTTTTGCTGGCAGTTGTTTGTAGTTCATGAACTTGAACAAGTTTAATTTTATTAGACATCCTGAAAATTAAAGCCTTTCCAAAGAGTTGTGGTTTTATAAGCATTCACTTTCTCCAAGGAATACAAATTATTTTACAGTTTTAAATGTAGAACCATAGAAGAGTTTTTTTGGGAAAGTGAATTGTTGCTCTTATTTGTTGAGGTCAAAACTACAGTAATACTATTAGCTGACTTCAAAAATGTGCCATTCTGTTGGCATTAAATACTGTCATAAGAGATGTTAATTGTCCTTTGTGTAACAGAATCTTAGTGTTTATTCCTACAGCTGTGGAATATCTGTCTCTGTTTGTCTAGCAACTACAACAGTCCTTGCTTAACTCACCACCTGATTGCATTCCCCAGTGTCTGACATTACTGAATACTTCTGTTGACCTATCCTTGAATCTATGCACACTCTGGTCATCTTCATTCCCCAGTGTTTGACATTACTGAATATTTCTGTTGACCCATCCTTGAATATGTGCACACTCTGGTCAGCTTGTTTGACTGCATTAGAAACGCAATCACTATCAGAAATATTCTGTTTCTCAGTGTCAGCTGTGTCCATGACGTCTGTCATCAGGTAGTAAGAGACTGTATCCTGCGAGTTTTGTTTCTGACACTGAAAATTGTGTAGTGTCTCTTGACAAATGCCTGTCAGCCCAAATCAACTTATTCTTTGTCTAATGCCTCTGTAGAACTACTGATATTTACCTGTCCGCTTCCATATTGGAGCTCACCTCAGCTTGTCCTGCTGTTCTGGAATTTCCCAAGCATCACAACAGCGCTCCCTACTGAGTAGGTGAATTTTCCTAGTGACCTTTTCTATTCTTCCCCTAGTCAGTATGAATACCCCCTTGGGTCATCCCTTAACATTGGCTGCCAAGTTGAACTAACTTGGTCAAAAATGTAAGTAAAAAAAAATCAGTATGTCCCATGAAGAAGAGATTTGTCTTTTTAGTGGTCTTGTGTGCAGAAGCCCTTAAACTCTTAACAGAAGGATTTGCTCCTATCTCAGGAAAACTAGGAGCAGGAATCCTGCATTGTAACATTTACTGTGCAAGTCCTAAGTGCTGTCCTGGCATGAAAAATCTGTCAGTCTATACTGCATATATTTAATTTAACAAGCTGTTATTTTTTTACTTTTGTTGCCTTATTGGCCTAGTTTATGGCTAAAAAGTGTCCGTCAACCATTCCATGTTATCAGCTGTAATAAATACATGAATAAGATCTGCCTTGTATGATCCACTGTAGAGTTTATTGAGGTAACGATTGAGTAGTTAGTTAATGGTTATAGTGGCAGTGTATTAGCATTCAGTTTTCCTCCACTTGTCCATGTTACTTTTGTAGATATGTTCACATGAAGTATTTATATATTAATCTCAAAACATTTATCTAGAACATTGTTAGCAATATATATAAAAAATGTAAAATATAATATTTTATGCAGCTTGCTTTTATTGACCTCCTTCATTCTGCCAGAGAGTGTTGTAATCTGAGCCGCCACTATAGTAGCTCTTGCTTGTTGTTACAGAAAATTACTGGGTCTGGTACTTGAACTAATTTAAAATACAAAGATATTAGATTTTGCCTGGTCAGTGACCACAATGGTCATCAAGAAGTGACAGCTCTGCAGAGAGCATACTTAAACAGCAGTTTTAAGTGAGCAAACTCTACATAAACAGGAATTTGGAATAGTTTATTATCCAACATAACTATCATGGGCAGTGCTGTAGAGGACAGCGCATCATTTTACATTCTCTGTTGAACGTCAGTCTTGCACTAAGAATTTACTACAGATAGGAATACATTTTTATAAGTAAACTTGTACAGTGCTGCCGAAGTGTAACAATTATTCACCAATGCATATTAAATAGTTATTAAACCAACAAAGCTGCATTTACACAATAGGCTTTCAAGTCATTTTATTACTAATAAAGGACAGCAGTGCAGTGTCACAATAGTTAACTTGTCATATGGCATAGTTCTCAAGTTTAGTCCTCTATCCTTGTTTTGAAAGTTTGAAATTAAGAAGTAGACCTAATGAGAAGTTCACTTTATCCAAGGGAGTATAACAAAGTTAAGTGACTTTCTAAGAGTCAGACAATGTGGAATGTTATTTATTAATTATTTATGAAAAATGTATTACCAGGTTAGGTCATTGTTCCATATGGACCATTTTCTGGCCAGCCTAGGATATAGCAAAAATACATTTTCAGAATATAAGGGAACACTATACTTGAGTAACTGAGTGACATAAAAAGGTAAATGTGACCTGAATTAGCTGAACAGCATTAACAACTTTTGCTGGTGATGCATAATGTATATGATTAACATGATATAGATTGGATACAATATTTACAATAGTATATAAGAGGCTGGGAGAAGGATTAAGGAGAAGGTTGAGAAGGGGGAGGTAAAACGAGAGCAATACAGGATGAAGTACAACTGGAGTGTTTCAACGTTTCGCATTCTGTAGTCCAGCAGTTTAGACACTGTGCTAGACTGATTCTCGCAGTGTGGGTTTTTGCTTGTTAGGACTGTTGTATTGTTATTGACAAGTAAACACTCTGGAAGTTAGCAGAGGGGGTTACTATTGTAGTTAAGGTTTTGAGTTCCTCTGCCTTCTTTTGCCTGCTATGTAACTCTGAGCAAGTCACTTATTCAGATGGTTTTCCCAGACTGGGTCTGAAAAGGTGTCCAGATGAATCAGTGCACTACCCTGGTTAATAAATACATCAAAATGTTCAGTGAAATAAACAACCAAAAGAAAAGCAGCGTTTAGTCATTAGTAACATGGGCAAAAGGTTGGCATTCTATTTGTTAATTCTGTACATTTTAATACAGGAAATATATGTTAAACAATGTTGTACTTGTAGATTCTTAAAATGCTGAATCTAGAAAACCACATACTTTCTTGCTTGTTAGTGTGTCTACTACAGATCTTGAGGAAAATCCTAACTAGACAAACATTAAAAGATAATTATAATTATGCCACAGCAATAATAAAAAGTATAAAGCCACAATGGGAGATCCGTTCCTGTCGATAAACAACAAAAATGTATAAACTAAATACTCCTGGACAGGAACTTGAACAGCAGTTTACAAGATTCAACTACAAATAGAGTGGAACTCCATATGACACTGTATTATAAAATAAAACTTCTTTTATTCGGACACAGAGTAAGCGCTTTCACCATCAGGCTTCTTCAGACTGCAACACTCACACAAATCATTGGTTTTATGTATTAATGTATAATAGTTAGATTAACTGACGTCTGTGTTACCTATTAACATTTAAAGTAACAAAACACAGAAAATGTCTCGGTACATAGCGAGCATATACAAATGAATCAAGCCTGGTCTCATTCATCATGTAAAATGCAAAATATTATCCCTAACTGCAGACATTTGCACAAAAACATTGATTGAATACAATCTTATAATTCTTTATAATACAACTACCATCTATTAAACATGTACTAACTAAAATAAAAAACTAATGAACATCCTAAAACTTACAAGAATAAAAACTGGTAATGTCTGTTAAAAATAACAATAACACAGGGAATAGCTTGATAGATAGCAAACATAAACATACATATCGACCTAATTGCACTTATTAATAAAATAACAAAATACTGTCCCTAACTCCATACATTTACATAAAGGTAATAATTATGAGCAATTAATTAACTTGGTACAGAAATAACTAAGTGCATCACGGAAGACAATTTAGAGAACGCATTAGAGAGCATCTCTATCAAATACGTACAGGTTCTGACAATGCATTGGCAAAGCATTGTAATAGTATGGGTAGTACACATACTTTCAGTTTTCGTGTCATACAAGCTACAAGACCAAATATTAGAGGCAGAGACATGGATAGTTTCACCCAAGAATGTGAATTACATTGGATTATACATTGTAGAGCAGATCAATATCCTGGACTGAATGATAAAGTGAATTTAAAGCCAATATTAAAGAAAAGAAGACTCCCTAAACCTAAATAGGAATAGCGTCACAAGCCTTTTGTAGTAATAGGTATATCAGGACAGTTAATTTTTTGTTTTTATTAATATAGCGCCCTCACTTTTGCCAAGTTTTTTATAATTAGAGCATCTGAAAGTTAGTATATGCAAAGTTAGATTTATTTTATAATCATTGTTTTGTGCATGTATGCACTCAGGGGACAGTACCTTGGTACTTTATTGTTAGTTGCAACTAGGCTTGATGTGACTACATCCTTCCGTGATGCACTTAGTTATTTCTGTACCAAGTTAATTAATTGCTCATAATTATTACCTTTATGTAAATGTATGGAGTTGGGGACAGTATTTTGTTATTTTATTAATAAGTGCAATTAGGTCGATATGTATGTTTATGTTTGCTATCTATCAAGCTATCCCCTGTGTTATTGTTATTTTTAAGACATTACCAGTTTTTATTCTTGTAAGTTTTAGGATGTTCATTAGTTTTTTATTTTAGTTAGTACATGTTTAATAGATGGTAGTTGTATTATAAAGAATTATAAGATTGTATTCAATCAATGTTTTTGTGCAAATGTCTGCAGTTAGGGATATTATTTTGCATTTTACATGATGAATGAGACCAGGCTTGATCCATTTGTATATGCTCGCTATGTACCGAGACATTTTCTGTGTTTTGTTACTTTAAATGTTAATAGGTAACACAGACGTCAGTTAATCTAACTATTGTACATTAATATATAAAACCAATGATTTGTGTGAGTGTTGCAGTCTGAAGAAGCCTGATGGTGAAAGCGCTTACTCTGTATCCGAATAAAAGAAGTTTTATTTTATAATACAGTGTCATATGGAGTTCCACTCTATTTGTAGTTGAATCTTGTAAACTGCCATTCAAGTTCCTGTCCAGGAGTATTTATATAATTATAATTATGTCATAAATTAAAAGACTATTGCTATCTTCCTGTGTGGTGCAGATACCTAGCTGACTTACTTTATATGACATAATGCTAACGTCTACATTGCATGGCTTTATGTGCACTTACCACCCACAAGGAAACACGCCTGTACCATGCAACATGCTTATATGACTGAAGAAGCTTTAGACAGTGTGCCTTTTTCTCCATCATGGAAATCGCAAAACCTGAGCAGAAGTGCAGTAACAATAGCTGAACTTCCCAGTACAGCTAATTTTGTCTGAATTACAATCTAAGTAGGTGTGTATGCACTATGCAGGTAGGAGTAGCTGATCTTTACAACAGGGAATATGCTGGCAGAAGTTCAAAAATAGCTGATAACAAAACTGAATATATTGCCAGAGCTACAGTCCATGGGGCTGAGGGCATTGATAAGCATAAGTTCAGTCCAGGATTAAAATGTTCTGGTTAATATTTTATATGTTCGTAACTGAACACCAGCTTGAGTGTACATTAGACAGAGAGATGATATAGCATTATGGGTTTATCTAGTGTCCTCTTACTGTATGCAGTGTTTTACTTTCAGAATCATTCAGCTGTTCTAAAATCAACACCCATTTGTAATGTACAAGCAGACGCATTGTACATACCAAATCCCAGCTGATGTGCTCCATAACAATTCTGTAGTTAAATCATTCAAGCAATGTCTCAACTTTCAGGGACACTGGTTATGGCCTACCAATAGAGCTGATTTGCAGATCTTGTGAAGAAGTATGATTCCCTTTAGTTCATAGGTTCATAGGTTCATAGATTAGTACTAAGCTAACTGCCCTTGTGAGCCATTTTAAGCCTAGCCAATTATCCCTTGTGAGATTCAAACCCTGCACTTTGTTTTTGTAAGGCAAACACCTTAACCATTAGGCCACCCTCCCAACCCTTCAGTTGTTTATTTAGTGATTCAGTAATGATCACAGCATGGATCCTGGAAGAGATCCACAACTTCTGTATCTTTTTCTTGTCTTAAGTGTTTGCTCATTGTTGATTTAGGAAAGCCACAATCTTTTGCATTTAATGCTTCATCAGGCAATATTACCTGAGGAAGCATTGAAAGTGTATACTAGCATTGTTAAATAAACTTGTTACTCCATGCGTGGTTCCTAATATTTTTATACTTGCATTTTTGGAATTTTGGATCAAATGGATTTATCTCTTGTTTTTTTTTTTGTTTTTTTGTTTTTTTTGAGGATGATAGGAAATAAAAACAAAAAGTTCAGTCAAACTGTTCTTGTCCCAATTACTCATTCTGAATGTCCAGGATTCAATTATTGGCTGAAGCACTTAATACTTTCTACACACTCCACGGTATATGTGTATCATATTCCAATGTATTTTAATGCAAAATTATTTGTGTGGCCACTGTTTTGTTCTAGGAAATATTTTATCTAATCTCTTCAGTTTCATAGCTAATAGTGGGAAAACATGATATTCTGAAATGGATGGGTTCACTTTCAAGCAATAGTAATGAATTATGTTTCAGATGTGTTTTTACAAACTCTCAATAAATGAAGACAGCACATATTCCATATGTAATATGTAATTACTTTTGTAGTCATTGATTTCATGCTGGGAAGGATTAAGGTGATAGAAGTATATTTATATTCTAGTTCTTTTAATAATGTAGCTGGTATTTTTTATACAAGTAACTTGTAGACACAGGTAATGGATCCGAGTGCAAGTCTCAGCTGAAGTGCTTCATTCTTTATCAGTAGGTATCTAAACCATTCATTTTATTTTTTGTGAGATTATGTATCTGTACTTCAGGGACATTTCTTTGGATGGGCACACCTAGTATACATCATGGTACAGTAGGTATCTAAAAGTGTATGTTATGAAATTGCAGGCAAAGTACTTATTTCATTACATAAAGCACCCACGGGGCTGTAAATGAAATGGTTGACTAATGTTACTTTGCATTTCAGTTTCTTCCCAAGAAATTCTGTAGCTCATGCTGTTTTCATAATATTTTAGCAAAGTAATGTTCTAAACTATCTTCAATGATCTCCAGTGATTCCATTATTCTGTTGTGCTCTCGGCACTTCAGGTTTGGCACAAATTGTAGTAGTTAAGATGCTGAGTCGCACTGTGAGGAAAGTACATAGGTAATATTATTCAGCTCTTTAATTAGACCTATTTGTAGTTATTGATCTACTACTAATTTTTCTTTGGTAGTGTAATTTGTCCATTGGTAGTAAGTGACTTTTTTATTTTAAAAAACAGTCTGGGTTTGAATAACTGCACAAATATATATTTGTCCTGTGTGTCATCAAGAATGTACTTTGTCAGAAGCAGGTGCAGATTCTAGTAATGTTCTAAGTTCATGACAACAATATTTATAATCTGTTCCTATTTATTTTAGGCTTTGTCCAGATTTCTTGCAGTAAGAGGTTGAGGTGTGTGAGAGAGTGAAATGCCCTAGTTAGAGTTGGCAGGTGGATTGTATTTTCAAGTGCATTTTCAAGAAATTTTGAGCTTCAAGGGAAGAGAAATTTACTGCTGCTCATGCTAAGCCTACTTAAAATGTGCAGCTGTTTTGTTTAGCAAATGGTATCACTACTGTGGTATAGAATTTTTAAAGCAGCACAGCAGGTAGCATACTGGCATCTTGATACAGAAGGCTATAGGTTCTACTCCCACAACATGTAGGTTTGTATTTTAAGGAGGTGGAGTGCTACAGTCCTGAGTATGTCCTCCTTTGGATGAGATGCCGTATAACTGTGAACTTGTTTTTCAGCTTGCCATCAATTCCCTATTGCAATATACCAGCTTACCATTTTTTTTAATATAACATAGGCAATCTATTCTTCAAGGGCAGCAAGCATTGAATTTGTAGATTAAACACTGAAATATAAAGTTGTTTTCTAGCAACAACCTCTTCACTGGTTTCAGATCCCTTTAATGTGGAATTATTCAGATGACTTTTACTTCTGCAGACATTGTGCATATTGATTGATATTGGTGGATAGTATGACAGACATTTGAGTGGCCCTTTATGGTCAATTGGGCAGGTTGTCATTATTGGTTCATATGATTTGTTTCATTGTTTAAAGGAAAAATGTTCAGAACTATAAATTTAAAACACGCTCTAACAAGTGGTGCTGTATTATACAAGGGATATAATTCAATTATTATATAGTATAATTAATACAGTCAGGAAGGTGAATCAAATAACTTTTCCATGGTTCTAAAAATGTGTGCAAGGAGCCTATGATTTGAAAACAGCCCAAAGGTAAACTTATCCTGCCACTGGCCAGATGCATTTTCTTTGAATGCGGGTTTCAGTGTTGTTTCAGTGAATGTGGGTTTCAAAGGTAGAGAAGTTTTAATGCTAAGTCTGTTTTCATTGTAAGACTATTGCTTTGTTTAAGTTTAATAAATGTCTTATCAGTGTTTGTGCTACAAAATATGAAATAAAAGTTGTAAATTAAATCCAAATATCTGTAATCATTGTAGAAGTAACACATAAAACAGAATGCACATTGAGAGATTTGAACAGTGTCCATGACAAATGGGGAGAAATAGCCAAGTAATGGGGCACTGGAATGGCTGCGTGGGTGGGGCTGAGTGGGTGGGGACAACAGAGGGGTGGGGCTGCATGGGCGGAGCTTGGGTTTGCACCCCTCTGCAAAAAATCCTGCGGGCTCCCTTGCCTACAGGCCCATCCCTTTGGAGTCTGTGAATGTATTAGTACCTGTCTATCCTACAGGCAACCCCCCCAGTCTAACTGTATTAATACCTATATGTCCTACAGGCTCATCCCTTTGCAGTATGTGAATGTAGTAGTATTGGTCTATCTTACAGGCTCACCTCCTCAATCTGACTCTATTATTACCTATATGTCCTACAGGCCCATCCCTTTGCAGTATGTGAATGTTTTAGTACGTGTCTGACCTACAGGCTCACCCCCTCAGTCTGACTGTATTAATACTTGTATGTCCTACAGGCCCATCCCTTTGCAATCTGTGAATGTATTAGTATGTGTCTATCCTACAGGCTCACCCCTCAGTCTGACTATATTAATACCTATATATCCTGCAGGCCCATCCCTTTACAGTATGTGAATGTTTTAGTACTGGTCTGACCTACAGGCCCATCCCTTTGCAGTATCTGAATGTTTTAATACTGGTCTCTGACATGTCCACCCTCTGTCTGACTGTATTAATACCTATATGTCCTACAGGCTCAGCCCTTTGCAGTCTGTGAATGTATTAGTACCTGTGTGACCTACAGGCTTACCCTCTCAGTCTGACTGTATTAATATCTATATGTCCTACAGGCCCATCCCTTTGCAGTATGTGAATGTATTAGTACTGGTCTATCCTACAGGCTCGCCCCCTCAGTCTGACGGTATTAATAGGCTCATAGATTCATAGGTTGGTACTAGGCTCTTGGCCCTAGGGCCTATGCAAGCCTAGCCATAACAATTCCCTGGATATTTCTTCCCGCAATATTTACTTCTCTGGACCCCTGTCTAGCAGGGCGACTGACATGATCCCAGAGGTTAATTTCCTATCTGCCATCCAATCACCAAGGTTTCTTTTGAAGAGGGCCAAGGAGGCGCTCTGCTTGACATGTGTGGGCACTCTATTCCAGAGTATGGGGAGTCTCTGGGTCAGGAACCTATCCCTCCAGCATGTTTTGTTCATTTTGATGATAAGGTTTAGATCCCTGGAGCGTGTGGCTCTGAGGGATTGAGATTTCTTTAAGTGAAGCATGTCCAACAGCTCAGGGTTTGACATGGCCTTGCATGTAAAGCAGAGATCACCTCTGAGTAGATGATATGCTACAGAGTATTGCTGGAGTTTTTTTAGATGGTCAGCATATGGTATCTGCTTTAGGCCTGTGATTCTTTTAGTGAGGTATTTCTGTGGCCTTTCCAGCTGTTGCAGATGTCTTTTGAGGTACATACCAAACGGGGCATTACACTCTATAATGGGTCTAATGAGGGATGAGTACAGTGGGACAATGACCTCCTTTTTTGTGGATGAAAATCCCTTAGTGATGAGGTGTGCCACATAAAAGGATTTCCTGACTGTTGTGGTGATGTGGTTATCGAAAGTGAGACCACTGTCCACCTGTGTCCCTAAGTCTCTCATCACACTTTCGATGTTTAGTGTCCTGCCACCTATTTGGTAATTCATGGGTACATGTTTTTCTTTCAAAGGGGATAACTATACATTTCTTGGCATTAAGCTTGAGCCCATGGCTCTGGCACCAGGCATCTGTTTCTGTAAGGCCCTTTTGTAGAATATCAACATCATTTGAGGATTCAATAATAGCTCCCAGTTTGCAGTCATCTGCAAACTTTGTTAGCCAGAGTCCCATAGTGTTGGCCTGTACTTCAGAGAAGTAGATGCCAAACAAGAGTGGTCCCAGGACTGAACCCTGAGGTACTCCACTTGTCACTTGTCTGGAGCTCGATTTGGAGTCGGCTATTTTTACAGCCTGGGTTCTGTCAGTAAGCCAGTTGGCAACCCATTGAGTGATGTAGGAATTTATGCCCAGCTTAGTAAGTTTATCTATGATTCCAGAGTGGGGGATGGTGTTGAAGGCCTTGGCGAGGTCCAGATAGGCTGTGTGGACCACCTTACCTTCGTCCACAACTCTGGAGACTGATTCGAAGAAGTCAGTCAGATTCAGGAGACAAGTTCGGCCCTTCACAAACCCAAACTGGGTGGGGTCCAGTGTTTGAAGGTTGCCAATGTCTTTGTTTATAAGTTCCATGATAATGTGTTCCATGCCCTTGCAGATCAGGCTTGGCAGACTGATGGGACGGTAGTTCCTGGGATCCAAGGCGGATCCTCCCTTGTGGAGCGGGATAACTGTAGCTGTGCGCCACTCAGTGGGCACGAAGCCTGAGGTGAGGCTATGATTAAACATGACACTTAGGTGAGGTGCCAATTCATTTTGCAGTTCATGTAGTACACAGCCTGAATGTCATCTGGTCCCCATGGATGCTGTATTCTTAGCTTTGGAGAGTGCGGTTTCTACCTGTGTGGCCATGATTATCGGAATTTGGCAATCTTTTGGTATTGAGATGGGCCCTTTAGGGGGTGAGAGGGGGGTGAAGTTAGCACTAAATCGATCTGCCAGGATTTTGAAAATATCTTTGGGATCAGTATATTTAATGCCATTCTGTTGTAGCTCAGAGCAGATCTGAGCATTGCCATTTAGATTCTTGACATAACTATAGAATGCCTTGTGGTTGTCTTTGGAATCTTTGGCAATTTTATTTTCGTAACTAGCTTTTAAGGATTTTATGAGGGATCTCAGCTTCTTACTGAGGCTGGTGAGGGAGTTTTTTGTATCCTGGGATTTTCCTCTTTTCTGCAACAGTTTCTTCCTTCTGTTGTATAGTTTTATAGCAGGGGACCACCAGATTGGCTTCCTTTTTTTTTTGGAGAAGAGCATCTTGGTTCTATTTGGGATGGCATGATTCATGCACAAGTGGATGTGCTTGTACAGTGCCTTAGTGTAGGATTCTGCAGTCGAACTTCCAGATCCTGTCTGCGTGGGTGTTGTGAAGTTTGTCACTTCTGACTTCAGTAGCATGAAGTTGGCTTTGGAGAAGTTTTTTTAAGGAGGTTTCCTTACGGGGGGGTGGGGGTGGGATGTGGATGTCAAAGGTGATTTGCTTATGGTCAGACCTGACCAATGAGGGGGTGACCACTGGTGTGGAGCATCTGTCTCCCATGTTGGTAATGACCAGGTCTAGGATATTGGAGCCCCTGGTGGGACAATGGAGTAGTTGATCCAGGGCGTTGGAATTTATTTATTCCAAGAACCGTTGGGAAAAGGAGATGGTACCCGAGTAGTTTTCCCAATTAATGGCAGGGTAGTTGAAATCATCCAGTATTTAGGGTGTTTGGTTGTATCTTAATATTTTCCAGTATGTTTAGAAAGGTGTAGTGAGAATCTTGGGGCATGGTGGGGGATCTGTAGCAAGCTACAATTTGGATTGCAGTCTTACCTAGTGTTAGTTAAACCCCGGAGACTTTCAGATGCATTGTGTTGGGCAACTAGCCTGGAGGTGTGAATATCCTTGGTGAATATGGACACTTCTCCACCTTTAGTGTTTTGGTCTTGGTTTTCTGGCCGAAAAGTGTGGTAAGAATTGTAGCCTGGTATTGCAGGGGTGCTTTCTGGAGCCTTGAACCAGGTCTCAGTTACTGCACAGATATCGATGTTCTCCATTTTTAGGAGTGCTTCGAGAGAGTGCATTTTGAGGTTTAGACTTCTAGCATTGAATACATTACCTTCAGATTTTGCATGCTTGTATCGGTTACGGTGGTGGTTTATCCTTTGAACCTTGCCTAAAAAAAGGCACTATAGGGGTGGCAAGAGCTTTAGCCAGTAACCTGAATCCCAGGGGTGACAGGTGCAGACCATCTCTGGCAAAGCGTTGTGGTTTGTCGATCATGTCTTCCCAGGCAGACAAATACTGGATCCCCTTTGAATGACACCAGAAGCTTAGCCAGTTGTTGAAGTCAATCATTTTGTCTTTATACTGGGTATTATTCTGGGCGAAGGCGGGATGCTACTCAGGGCTAGGGTCATACCTGCCTGGGTCACATGATCCAAGAGCTCTTCAATGTCTCTTTTCATGTAGTCCAGGGAGGTACTTCTCAAGTCATTCACTCCAGCATGGACAATGACAGAGTCGTATTTGTACTTGTTGTGGAGTGACTTGAGTGCATGCATTATGTGGTGGATCCTGGCACCTGACAGGCAGTTGACTGTAATTTTCTCCTTGTTCAGCCTGGTGAGTGGGACATCAGTGTGCCTGACTATAGAGTCACCTATGACTAAAGTGTTAGGTACATTGTCTTGCCTTAGGGGCTGTTGGGTGGCACACTGGTGTTGTGAGCTATGTGTCACTTTGGCTGTGACTGGTGTTTGCTTGCGTTTCGGCTTCGGAGGTCCTTGTTGCTTGGGCAGGTTAATGTTAAGGGCCTCCGCATATGTGGGTTTAGTGTTGCTATGTGTGGGTGTTGATCGTGTGGGTTTTGAAGGGCTATGAGTTGCTAGAGGTGTAATGCAGGTGTTAACCTTCTCCTCTTGATTGTCTAGCACAGTCTTGGTCTGTGTACATGAGGCAGTTGCTGCACTGTCCCAGTATGCCCAGATTCACCAGGTGGACAGGAGAAATCCCTGGAAGCTGTCCCTTGGACATGCCTGTTTAGGTGCTCTTTTGTAAAGTTTAAGAGCTGTTTTCCCTTACCTTTGCAAGGTACTTTGCAATTATAGGCTGTTTAGTGCCTATGATTAATTTCTCCTTATTGACAAGGAAAGCTGAGTGCTTGAATCAGTTTCAGGCTTCCTAGTACTTTCCAGCAGCTTCTAGAGCAAGTGCTAGTCACAGGGGTTCAGATTTTAGTGCTACTACTGAGAAACCAGCTAGTTCTAAGGGAAAAGTTGAAGAGCAGACTTTCTGGCACTTGGAATAGTTTAACTGTAGCCTCGCAGTGCTGCAAGATGTGAAAAATGTGCAAACGCACGCATTTTTAAGCCAGAAAGTTGAAAGGGATAGAAATCATCCCTAAAAGGCTAATACAATTACAATTTCAGAGCTGGAAACCACTCCTCTAGCGTTAGATAGGCAGTACAATGCTCACCACTCCCACTGGTAAGCAGTAGGACTTCCCTCTACCACAGCAAGGTCTGGATAGCTCTGAACACAGAAAATAAAGTCCTGAGACAAGCAAAGCCTGGGATATGGACTGGCCAGGAAAGGTGGGAAATGAGCAAACAAGACAGTATTTTTTTTTTTGTTGAAACAGGCTAAACAATGCAATAATACAGTAAATAAACACAGAAAAGGCTAACACACGTGAGTGTGTAGTCCTAAACAGTAAATGCAATTAAAACTCTACAAAATTAGCAATTTAAAACTTTTTAAATGAAGCAAGGCAAGTGCACAACTGAAAAACGATTTAAGAGGCAGTAACACAGCAGAATAAGTAGCTAGTCTACATGTACAGAGAAGTATATATATATATATATATATATATATATATATATATATATACATACAGAAAATCAGCTAAAACACACAAACACTTCAGATGCAGTGCAACCTAGAGCACTTGAGTTGTAGCAATATTAAGGCAATTACAGTTATAATAAATGCTCTAAAATATACTCTATTTCCAAAATATTTGAGAAGCACAGTCAGAACGCAAGGAGATTCAGGCAATTTTTTTTTTTGAAGGGAAAAAGGAGAAACAGAAGGCCTTATCAAATGTTCTCTTTGTATGAGGTAGAATGAGCTAATGACACTAGACTGGGAGGAGTGTCCCAGATCAGATTTACAGTAGGGGCGGGCAACTGCAAAGCCACCAAGTATAGGGTGGGGACAATACTAAACTATTAGCCTACAGACAGTAAGCACTACAGAAAGCCACAAAATGAAAGTTTTTAAACAGATAAAGGAGCAATGACACTCTACAGAATGCTTTAACTGCAAACAAATCAGTTGCCCATGCACATTAGTTAATAGCAATAAAAATACACTCAAAAACTATGCAGCAGACAAAAAGTGCTATATATAAAGTGATAAATAAATTACTAACAAAAATCAGTATCAATAATCGAAAAAAAAACAGGATACTTTTATAAATCAGCTAAGAGTTGTAGTCAACACCTCTCCTCCACTCTGCTCAGTGTGTATAGACAGAAACCCGCTCAAAGTTAGGGCTTAAATACCAGAAGATACAACCTTAGACAACTTTTTTTTTTTTTTACAAAAACACAAAAGAACCAGCCTCCACTAGCTAGCAGCCAATTAACACAATCTAGCCAAGGTAAAAAGGCTTCAGCTAATTCAAGATGGCCTGTTCATGTGCTTTGAACAATCACTGTATAAACAAACAAGCCCAGAGCCAGCAATTCTGAACTAGGGCAATACTAAAGCATTAGCCTACAGACAGTAAGCACTACAGAAATCCACAAAAAGAAAGTTTTTAAAAAGATAAAGGAACAATGAGACTCTACAGAATGCTTTTTTAACTGCAAACAAATCAGTTACCCATGCAGATTAGTTAATAGCAATAAAAATACACTCAAAAACTATGCAGCAGGCAATAAAAAGTGCCATATATAAATTGCTAGAAACAATAATCAGTATAAATAATCGAAAAAAACAGGATACTTATATATATATCTCAGCTAAGAGTTGTAGTCAACACCTCTCCTCCACTCTGCTCAGTGTGTATATAATACCTATATGTCCTACAGGCTCATCCCTTTGTAGTATGTGAATGTTTTAGTATTGGTCTGTCCTACATTCTCACCCCCTCAGTCTGACTGTATTAATACCTATATGTTCCTTTGCAGCATGTGAATGTTTTAGTACTGGTCTTTCCTACAGGCTCACCCCCTCAATCTGACTGTATTAATACCTATATGTCCTACAGGCCCATCCCTTTGCAGCATGTGAATGTTTTAGTACTGGTCTATCCTGCAGGCTCACCCCCTCAGTCTGACTGTATTAATACCTGTATTTCCTACAGGCTCATCCCTTTGCAGTATGTGAATGTATTAGTACTGGTCTATCCTTCAGGCTGAGCCCTCAGTCTGACTGTTTTAATACCTATATGTCCTACAGGCTCTTCCCTTTGCAGTCTGTGAATGTATTAGTACGTGTCTGTCCTACAGGCCCATCCCTTTGCAGTCTGTGAATGTATTAGTACTGACCTATCCTACAGGCTGAGCAGTTAGTCTGACTGTATTAATACCTATATGTCCTACAGGCTCATCCCTTTGTAGTATGTGAAGGTATTAGTACTGGTCTATCCTACGTCAGCCATCAGTCTGACTGTATTAAAGGGGCACTGGCTTGTTTCTAAACAGAATACTTTGCCTCGGACCGAATCACAAACATTACCACCCCTTTACTTAACTACCTCCCAGTTTGTGACATCACTGGCTGTTCAATTCAAATATCGGTTTACTTTGCCTATTCAGTCCTATTCACTCTCTGGTTCCCCTGTGCAAACTGAAATGTATTTTTAGTTCCTAGAGGTTGCTAAAGTACGCTTTTCGGATTCAATAGTTTGCTGCATTTGTCAGCGTTAACTTGTTTAAAAAATAGCAATGATCGCTAATCCAGCATTCTCTGACTTTCTAGTTTGTGAATATAATTTCAGCCATTCTATTCTAATTTTATTTATTTAATTATTTTAGGTGTGTGTGTGTTTCTTTGAGAGATCATAATGTATAATACTGTACCAAACACGTATAGCAGAAGCACCCAAGAGAGCTACTGACTGGTGAAGTTGAACGCAGGAGCATTGTCAGATTCCTGCTTCTAAGATAAAACATAATTAAAAAAATAATAAGGCAAGCAGGCAACGAATGTAAGGCAGGATAGGGTTTACAAAACATTAAAATTCTAAGACGCCTGCTGCTTGAGATAATGCCGCGGTTGCAGCTCCGTGTATATTGCCGTAATTGCGGTAAATTTATTTACTTTATTTCATGGTTCCGTCTTATTTATTTTTTTATTGTGGACTGCTTTGGTTATTACAATTACATTTGTGGGTTATGATAAGTGCTTAGTGTAGTGAGATGCTGCTTACTTTGTTTTACTTTCTTGTGTTACACATTTTGTGTTTACTGTGAAGTATGTGCATAATTTGTATCTGGGAATTCTAGGATCTGACGCATAGACACAGAATTTTAGGTGCTAGGCTTTCAGGATTTGCAGTAAAATCATAGGATCAGTCAGCCAGGGTCCTGTACTCCATCTGGTTTTGACTTTCTGCTATTAATACTACTTAATTTGTGTTTTATAATGCCTGCCATCTGCTGTACAAATATGAAAAACGCTAACATTGAGGCTGTAAACCACAAAGAAAATTTTGGTTTCATTCATCTTTCTGACATCCTCATACATTTAATTCACTGATTCTATAACATTTTGGGTTAGGGAATCCGGTTTGTGAACATAACCAGTATTCCTTTAAAATCACTGTAATAATACTTTCTCAGTGTAAGGGATTTTTGCAGTCAGCAGATATGCTTCTAGTGTGTTTTATTACATTTTTGTTGACGAGGAGGGTTGCCTTGGTCCTATGAGCATTTTCAGTAGGAGCTCTGGATCAAATTCCCAAAGTTACAATAGAAATTAAGAGGGAGCAAAGTAAGCAACATACATAGTAAATTTAGTAAAGTTGAGCAGAGATATAATGTCTTTTTGTCATCACACAGTAAGTGTTTGAGTAACACTACCAGTAACACTTTTTTTCAGTAAAAAAAAAAAAACAAAGAAAAAAAATCATTAGAGGATGCTGTTACATTGTAAAAGTTGAATAGACTGCAGGCTGTATGCTGTATTGGCATTAAGTACCAACTGATCTCTAAGCAACCCAGGTTAGATCAGCAAACCTAAGCTGGCCTCTCAATGTCTTAAGTGCAAGAAATCCAGATAAAGCCTAAAATAATGGGGGAACAGAGGCCCAAAAATAGGAACAGATTTTAAGTATTGTGCTTATAAACTTAGAAAGTTGTTAGAATAATGTGATTTTTGTTAGCATGCATTTTTCATAGGTTCATAGGTTGGTACTAGGCTATCGATCCAAGGGCCAATGCAAGCCTAGCCATAACAATTCCCTGGATATTTCTTCCCACAATATTTACTTCTCTGGACCCCTGTCTAACAGGGTGACTGACATGATCCCCGGGGTGAATTTCCTATCTCCCATCCAATCATCAAGGTTCCTTTTGAAGAGGTCCAATGAGGCGCACTGCTTGACATGTATGGGCAGTCTATTCCAGAGTATGGGGAGTCTCTGGGTCAGGAACCTATCCCTCCAGCATGTTTTGTTCATTGTGATGACAAGGTTCAGAAGGATATAAACTCTGAAACTTAAATGCATCATTATTTAGTGATTTCAGTCCTCAGTGATTTGCCAGAAAATCACAAATTTTATGAGAAAAAGCCCAAAAATATGAGGCAAAAAGTCTGGACATTTGAGAGGTATGGCTGGCTTATACATCTCAAAGAGAGTTGTACCAACATGTTTTCTATTATGTGACACCTTTTGGAGGACAGGCACAAGAATAGTCTGTCATTAGGGCAAACACATGGGTCCTATCAAACATTTTGCAGCACTGTAGCTCCGTTAAGTGTATAGAAGCCTGCGTCTAAGCACTGATATTTTCGGCCCTTTGATGGTAATGGAGAGCACTGGATTGTGTGTAAATCATCGTTGTGAATGCTGTTTTTTTTTTAAAGTCACTTAAAAGTTAATAGAACAACATGCATTTTCTGAATCAGAAGTCACTCAGTGATTTACCAAAAAAAAAAAAAAAAAATGTATGTGATATAGGCAAAAATATAATGTGACACAATCAAGGATGTTATATAGTGAGATAGAACTGTAGGTTTTGCATTGACATTTATTTTATGAACAGTAAAACGTATGATTAGGAAAGACTGGGAAAAAATGAGAAACTTTAAAAATTTACTATAACAACAGATTTTGCATTTTTCTCAAACAAACAAACAATTAGAAGTATGAATTTATAATGTCTGACATTATTGGCTGACTGTCAGTGATTCATGAAAAAATCAAACACTTTACGAGGTACCCAGCAAAAAGTACAAGGCAAATTCCTACTCATTCTGCAAAATGGGAAAGTGTATAAATGTTTTATGGTCGCACTTCAGGTGATGGATCAGTGATTTTTTTTAACTATCAGTAATACAATTTAGATTGTTACGGTGCCAGTTCATGGCTGTCAAAATACACAACTGCTGTGACATTCTAAGCAGCATGAAAATGCAATACCAAAGTCCAGTATTCTCCATTATCGACTGTCCTTCATCAATAATGTGTGTTTTGTCTGGTCACAGTGGAATAAGGAAAGTAAAGCATGCAAACAATATTTTGTGAAGTGTAAGGATAATGATGCATTACAGTTGTTGTATATTAGCTCCCCAACCTGCAGACAAATAGTTATGTGCTCCCAGGGTGTCGTTTTTGTGTTGGTACACAAATAAATGAGTCTTTGTGGTTTCTATTGAAGCAGGTTTATTCTATACAAACACATCACTATAGAGGCTTATTGAGTATGACTTAAGTAACTTATATACAGACTAACGACTTTGATCATGCTTGATTACTCTCTGGCTGCTTCTACAAAGTGACACTAGGGATTGCATGTGTCTGGAATTTATATGTGCACGCACAGCCTCGTATGCTTCTTAAAGACAAAGCACATACACACACACACGTTACACTCTGATCTATATCCTCCCTCTTTGAGAAATAGATCATGCAATTTGTCATGAGATATTTAGCATGCACAAATCACAGATAAACTGTAGACATGCATTCTACAATAGTAAGTATGCATATATATATATATATATATATATATATATATATATATATATATATATATATAAATGCCACAATGGTACGGTGGTAGTGTTGTTACCTCTCAGCAAGAAGTTCTCCCTTTTGATTCTCTGCTTGGCTTGGGAGTGCCTTCTGTGTGGAGTCTGCATGTCCTCCCCATGGTTGGGTAGCGTTCGAAAGACATGCGTGTGTAAATGGGCGTGTCTTCGTTGAAGGTTGGGTGTCAAGCTGGCACCTCAGCATTTTATAAAAATCTACTGCCAGTCATTAGCGGACCAGAGTTCCACTGTGGTGACCCCTTACCAGGAAAAGCCAAAAGACAAACAACAACAACACATACACAATGAAGTCCACGTTTCTGCGTATTTCACACCAAGCTTAGAAACTTGTCCATATCGTGTGACATAAAACTGGGAATTTGATTTGGCAACTGGGATAGTTTCTGTGAAATGGTTGACCTGTGTAATGTACGAGTCACTTTCTGGAACAGAATCAGACTTTTGAACACATTCTGGTCTGGAAACAATGTCTGACTCATTCTCTGATTTAGGGTTTACATCACAGATACAATGTTGTGATTGCAATGATGATGATTCTGGTACAGGAAGTAAATGTCTGAGATTCCTCCTGTACTCCATGACCTCTGAGCTTACCAAATAGGATCTCAGTTTAGCACAGATGCCTGTAATCTGTCCTATTCAATCAAAACCTTTTTTTTGCCTGAATTCGTACCGTTTCTCTTTCTCTCAATGAACAAAGTAATCTGTCGATCTGTTGTAACTAGAGTTCTGGATATTAAGCTTCTTAAGCAATTGAGCCTTGATCATTTTAGTGTTCTTAGAGTTAGGCTGCAACAATCTGGATGAAATAGAGTAATTCTAGTCTGTCTGGAAAGTAGTCTTTGAGCAGATGAGCCAAGACTAGCATCACGAGGTATGTTTCTGAGATTAAGTAAATTCAAGAATACATCTGTATTGTCACGCTTTGCCCTTTCAAGTAATTGCTTTGCAGTCTGCACAGCTCATTCAGCTAGGCCATTGGATTCAGGATATTCAGGATGTGTATAAAGTCCCATTTTTTTGCAAATTTCTGAAACAACTGGCTAGTAAATTGAGTGCCATTGTCAGAATAAATACAAAAACCCACTGGAGCCACCACAGCAAGGAGAATAAAATAAAACTTTTATTACTAACAGAATGGATAAACGCTTTCAAGCCACTGCTCTTTGTTCAGATCCAGTAATACAATTAAGTCAGCTTCAATTTAAAAAAAAAAATAAAAAAATACGCTCTTAATAGGGATTTTAAAGGTATATACCCATTTAAACCTGGTAGCTGGTCTGCCTGCTGATCGGCTATCCATTTCTTCTCACTCAATTCAGTCTGATGTCGGATGTCATCGCCCCCTTCTACTCTCCTACTGTATTTGTGATACCATAAATAAAAACAAATGTCCAGGATTTAACATAATATGTTGGGCTAAAGCATTATGCTTCGCCCTTAACCTAATGTCACTCATATACTGCAAAATACGTTCCTTAAGCATCCGATTAGTCTTCCCCACCAGAGGCGGCCCATGCTATTGGACTGCCGGACTGCAGCCCCCCCACCCCCAGCTGTAAAAAAATTTTAAAAAAGAAAGAAAATAAAGATAAAAAATAAAAATAAAAATCGTGCATGCACACTAGCCCAGACTGCTGCTGAGATAGGTCTGGAGCATGCGCAGACTATCTCAGCAGCAGTCCAGATTAGGAAACACTTAACAACAGACATTCCAGAAGTCTGTGCAGTTACTGCATAGACTACTGTCGCAGGAAATTGAGCCAACTCAGACTGCAACGTCGGCAGGCAGACTGGAGTCTCGTCAGGGAAATCTCATGTGGTGGATGTGTGCAAAGGGATCACAGGCATGGATGTAATGGCACGAAGGGATCATGAGGTTGTGGGCATGGATTTAATGGCACAAAGGGATCATGCGCATGGATTGAAGGGATCGCTCCAGGTAAGAGTGTGTGTGTGTGTGTGTGTGTGTGTGTGTGTGTGTGTGTGTGAGAAAATGCCCCAGGTGTGGTAGGGAATACCTCAGGCTTGAACCCTGTACGTTGTATGCAGGTATTAAGGACCTGAATTCCCTACCCACCACCATTTGTAAAAAAATTGCAGATTTTTGCCTTGTATTTGATCTGATCTGTTCCTCATTATATCTGTGGCTTCTAAATGCTGCCATGCTTGATATTTGATGGTGCAGTGGTAGCATTGTTGTCTCACAGCTGCAGGTTCTCAGGTTTGATTCTTGGCTGGGGTGCCTTCTGTGTGGGGTCTGTATCTTCTCTATGTGTTTGCAGATTTTTGCCTCATATTTGATCTGATCTGTTACTCATAATATCTGTGGTTTCTAAATGTTGCACTACTTGATATTTGATGGTGCATGGTAGCATTGTTGGCTCACATCTGCAGGTTCTCAGTTTTGATTCTTGGCTGGGGTGCCTTCTGTGTGGGGTCTGCATCTTCTCCCTGTGTTTGTGTGAGTTTGCTTTTGTGTCCTCCCATGTTACAAAGACATGCCTGCATTATTTCTTCCTGGGCCTCTGCTGAAAATTGTTTTTTTGTTCCAAGTCAGACCGTCCTGATTAACAAATGTTAAATAAAATTGACAGGCATTTGGATTTCAGACTTCAGGTTTCTGAATGTTTAATTCCTTACATATTTGATGGTGCAATGGTAGCATTGTTGCCTCACAGCTATAGGTTTTCTGGTTTGATTCTTGGCTGGGGTGCCTTCTGTGTGGAGTCTGCATCACATCCCTGTGTTTGTGTGAATTTGCTCTAGTATCCTGCCAGTTTACAAAGACATGTGTCTGCAGTATTTCTCCCTGGGCCTCTGCTGAAAATTGTTTTTGTTCCGTCAGAAATAAAATTGACAGGCATTTGAATTTCAGACTTCATATTCTTCAGAAAATATATAGTAACACAATATTTTAACCTTTTATTCTAGCAATTTTCTAAGTTTATAAGATGAATATTTGAAATGTCTCCTTATTTTTGGGACTGTATTACCGCATTATTGGCTTTGTCCAGGCTTTCTGTGCTAAGGTTGACAGCTATGGCAAGAACTGAATTCACTGAATATGTTTAAGGTCTGTATTCCCTCATTACTGGGTTTGTCCAGGTGTTTTGTGCTAACAGGTTGACAGCTATGGTGAGAACTGAATTCATTAAATGATAGCCATCTAAGTTTCAGTCTTCCTCTCTTTCACAAAGCAGCTGATTTGGCATAGTGGTATGTTGCTCTGACTGTTTTTGCACGGGGATCTTGGCAGTAAAATGTATGGTGGTAACACAGCATTTTATTCTAGCAACTTTCCAAAATTATACAAGCAATGTTTAATGTGTCCCTGGTTTTTGGGCTTTTAACCCCCCCCCCCCAATAAATGTGGCTTTTTCCAGATTTTTTGTGCTCGGTTGAGATGCAGTTGAGTATTGAGTAGATTTTACAAGGAGCTGAGAGCTGCAGGGGAAGAGAAGTTTAGTGCTGCTTATGCTAAGTCAGCTTGCATTGTTAATAGCACAACAGGTTGTGTACTTGCTTTTGATGCAGAAGGTTGTTGGTTCTACTCCCACAAGGGATGGATGCTGCCGTACTGAAAAAGTTAAGATACTAACTATGAGCCTGTTATCAGTTTGCCATCCATTTCCTATTGCAATATTACTAGCTTATCATACTTTTTCAGAGATTGTGCATATTTACTGATAATGGTGGACTGTAGAATTGTGCATATTTACCAATAATGGTGGACTATAGAATTGTGCATATTTACTGATAATGGTGGACTGTAGACTGCGGTGGTGGTGCTGTGGTAGCGTTATCGCCTCACAGTAAGATGCTGTCCGGTTCGATTCTTAGCTAGAGCTTCTTCAGCGTGGAGACGTGTGGATGTGCGTACCTTCGTTGAAGGTTGTGCATCAGGGCTGGTAACTCAGCACGTAAAAATCAACTACCAATAATTAGCGGACCAGAGTTCTGCTGTGGCGACCCCTAACCGGGAAAAGCCGAAAGACACAACAACAACTGATAATGGTGGACTGTAGAAGTTTGAGTAGACTTTTATTATGGAAATGTTCTAAACTGGGCAGTTTTGTCATTATGGGTGCATGCATTTTGTTTCATTATTTACTGGAAAGATGTTCTGAATTGGAAAGTTTTGTCATTATTGGTGCATGCATTTTGTTTCATTGTTTACTGGAAAAATGTTCAAAACAGTAGGAAAGTGTATCAAAGAGCACAGGTATGTTTCATATGCAAGGGGCCTATGATTTGAAAACAGTCCAGAATTAATCTTTATCTGCCACTGGTAAAATGTATTTTCTTTGAATGTGGGTTTCAATGCTGTTTCAATGAATGTGAGTTTCAAGGGCAGAGAAGTTTTCATGCTAAGTTTGTTTAGCAGATGTCTTAGTGTTTGTGCTGTTAAATGCAAAATAAGACTTTCAAATTAAGTCCAAATCATCATAGAAGTAAATCAGTATGCACATTAGTGTTTATGGTAAATGGAGTGAAATAGCCAAGTAATGGATCATTGGAATGGATGCAAGGGGAGGCTCCATTCGACCATGATTTTGTGAGGGGGAAGGGCGGCAAACTTAAAGGCATCCCCAGCTGAACTATACCTCCCAACTGTCCAGATTTTCAAAGAATGAATAGATTTTTGCTTCTTATTTTTGGTTTGTTCCTCATAAAATTTGTGGTTTTCTGGCAAATAATTTAGGAATTAAGTCACTAAATAATGACACACTGAGTTTCAGACTTCATAACCTTCAGAAAAATGCATGCTAAAGTAAGACCTGTTGTTCTATCGACTGTCTCAGTTTATACAAGAGCAATTTTTAGTACTGTTTATATGTTCCCTGAATATATTTGGCCTTGTCCTGATTTATTGCATTAACAGGTTGAGAGGTACATGCAAATAAATTGCTTTATAGAATTAGGCATAGCCAAACCACTCAACTGTCCCTGATTGTTGCTCTTCCCCCTAATAGTCCCTCCGCAAAATAGCAATTTTGGAAGAAAAAACAAAAAAAGGAGTTTTTTATTAGAAA